>NC_058405.1:70858076-70891260 GCF_002201575.2 Neomonachus schauinslandi | reverse complement strand
GGCCGTGGCGGCCGCGGCAGGGGCGGCGACGGCGGGCGGGGGGCGGGCGGGGGCGCTTCCCCGTGGCCCGCGGCCGCGCGGCTCCGGGAACTGGGCTCCGTCACACTTCCGGGAGAGAGGAGGCTTTTCTGCTCAGAAATCCACCAGACTCCTCTGATGCGCTTTGCTTTTATAGTGGAAAACTACAATCACACACACACAAAAACCATAGCCATGAAAATAAGTGAAATTAGAACCTGCCGACTTCACTTCCCGGAGGCTTTTTTTGTTGGCTCGGGGCCTTTTTCATCCGTTCACACCGCTCATGCGTCTATGCTGCGTTTAACATCTTTAGACGGGTGACGTTGTGACATTGTATGAACTTGATTTAATGATGGTTTCTGCCTGGGTCGGTGGACATCGCCTCACTTGATAACGTGAAATAAATGCATACACGTTGCAAACATAAGGGCACCGAGGGAGAGGTATCTTTTTAACCCTGCCACAAAATAGATAAGAAAATATCCCCTAAGGCAATGCCAACACCGAAAGGGTGGAGTATTATTAAGACTGTGGCTATGTTAGAAACAACAAAAACTCACTGGCTTGTTCATAGTCATTCGTAAGTTAACATTATAAAATTATTAAATAATAATAGGGACGAAAACTCATTTGTTGTAAGCTTGATGTTTTAGAATGCATATCCTATGTGGTAAATCACTCATTGTTGGGTCTCTGTGTGTGGGAGAGAATTTCTGCTCTGAAACGAGGGCTTCAATGCTTGGGTACCGGAGAAGTTCCACTTAGGAAATCAACAAATGCAGTTACTGTAAAGCAGATGCAGTATGGGGGGCTTACTAAAACTGAGGGTTCTTCCCCCAGAGTTTACTCCATTTGCCTTTAAAATGAGCTGAAAACCAAGGGATCACAAATTTAAAATTGGCCAATGCCAACTGATGGTCACTCCCAAACCGGAATGATAAGGTTGTCATTTTAGAAAAATTTGGCCTTCCGGCCACATCTGATATGCCCGTATAAAATCAAAAGATGAAGCAATGCAGGTTTTATCGAATTAAACCAGCAGTAGTGATAACTAGGATATAGCTTCTCATAAGCAGAAGGCACGGACATGTCTCTGATCTACACCATTTCACACTAAACAATATCCCAGTTACTCTATGTAGCTTAACTTCCTGGGATTTGTATACTCTAGACCAGAGATTTTGTTTTCCAGACCTGTTTGTTTGACTTTTGAGGTGTGTTTTAAACGTTTCAGTTAGTTATCTATATTTAAAAATCAGGATATTTACACGCAAAGCTGGACTTTTGGCTTTTCTTTGAAATGAGACCTGGCCACTATTGGCTGGAGCCCAGCAGTCTGTAAGATGGGACAGTATGCATCTCCCCTGCTGTCCGTCCCTCCTCACCCCTGCCTTTCCTCTTCAGGTACTTGTCTGCCCTTTGTACCTCAGTATTCGGGTGCCGCCCCAGAAAAACCACTTTACCCAGTGCTCACCTTTTTATTAGGATTATTAAAGTCATAGATGATTTAGACATGCCTAATGCTTGTATAAATTAAAACCTCAAATCTTGATGTCCAGAAATTCATCTTGACAGATTCATCCTATCAGTAACTGATTCTATGTACATTTTTTGAAGACTAGCTCTACAGAATGTCCCCGTTCCCTCGATTCTGCATTTCCAAAAGATGCAGTGAGACCTCAGGGAGCATGTGATCTCAGGAATTAAACCTGGTCTGGATTCCCACCGGTACTTGTGCAACGTTAGGCAAGTTATTTATTGTCCTTGAGCTGGTTTCTTTAAAAATAGATGTAATAACACTACCACCTTGGACTTTTGAATATTAAATTATTCTATGTGACAGCATCTTGAATAGTATCTGGTCCACAGTAACCACCCCAAATATTAGTTTTCCTTGCCCTTGGGATTTCAGTAACTAATGTGGGTACTTGAGAGAGAATTCTTATTAGATCTGTTTACTTGTCTACAAAATCCTACTTTGGTAGAATCCAAACTTTGATATGCGGGAGACTTACCTGGATACTTGGTTAAAATGCTAGTTTCTGGGTCCCCCACCCAGGATTTTGATTCAGGAAGTCTTAAGTGGAGCCCTGGGGTTTCACCTTTTCATATTTAATTCTGGGACTGGAGTTCTCAGACTTCACTCTGACCCTCTGAGATCCGGGCTGGCTATGGGTCATTCAGTGAAGGAGGTGGATGGAACACTGGATCGATTCCCTGGCTGGACCTGGCCGACATGCTGACCTGCAGCTAGATCGCATGCCCTCCCTGGGTCCCTATTGCCTGCTCATCAATTCACAGACATTGACTGAGCATCTACTTGAAGAACACTGAGCTAGCACTAGGTATATGATGGTGGACACAGTAGGTGACGTGGTTTCTGTGCAGGGATCTCGGGGAACTGGGCACCAAGCCCGCCTGGCCCAGGCTTCAGCCTTTCCTACCAATGCTGTTCTTCCTAAAGACACTCCTTGATGCCACCACCGGCCTGTCCTCCTCCCACCTAGCACTGTGCATTTCCATGTCATATTGCGGTGCTGTATGTCCGTTACTACTCGTGGACACTTACCATTGCACTTAGCTGCTCACTAGATATTTGTGCAATTTAATTTCCTTTGACAAATCTATCTTCTGTAACTGAGTTGATGTTCACTCAGTCATCAAATATTTGAGCCAGGAACTGTTCCAAAAGCTGGGGGTGCGATCGTGAACAAAATTGAAAAATCCCTGTGCACGTGAACTTCTCTTCCAATGGGGGAAGCGAGGCCGTATAAACAACTTGTTTGGACTTCTTGTGTATTTGATGGCTGTCTGTAGCCTGAAATTTGCTGCAATCTTGTTTGTTCTGACTCCTACCTTAGTTCCCTGCCAGATGGACTTCTTGCCCAACCCCGGTCTACACAAGCCTTGCTCTGTGGCGGTTCTCTCTGTGGCTGGAGAGCTCTCAGATATCCTATTGCATTTTGAATCAAAGGGTCTGCATCTCCTCTAGGCTTTAACCAAGATCGACCATTCATTTCCAAACACCAGAAGCTTCCACGACAGGCTAATTTTTTAAAAATGCAGCTTGTATATTCTCTTCTCACGGAGTATTAAAGAAAGACTTGACAGAAGCTAAGTGACTCCGCAGTCTCTCATTTGTTTTGCTCTGTTGCAATACTGCATTCTTCTTAAGCTTCTTACACCAAATATAAAAATAACTCTATTTTGCATGCATATTCCATAACTTATTTTGAGTAGTACTTTTAATGATTTATCAGCAAAAGATAATCTTACCTTTAAATATGTGATTTGGGGGACATATGTTTTGCTGCTTTCTTGAGCTCTTTGTGCTTCTCTGGGTCTAATACTTGTTTTAGGGAAATACAAGTCCAATTTTATCATAAAAATGAGAGGGGATTTCAGTTTTCCAAATACTCTACGCAGCGTGTTATGTCTGAAAATTCAAGTAAAGCAGTCTAATTTTAATTTCTTCTCTAAAGAGGCAACTTCTTGTGAAAATGCCCTCAAATATCTTATTTCTATCTCTTTGCATGGGTATATTTGTATATTTGACCTCTGTCCTCATCTTTGGCTCTCCGTTCATGTCTTTTGTCGTTTTCCAAGTCTATATGACTACCTGTTGAGAACTATGAACTTGGTTAATAGAAATTCTTGGAGGAACAAATTCAGACACCTAGGATTTCACTTTTGGCTGTGAAGTTCAAGATAAGCGATTTAATTTAGACATAGCATTAGTCTTCAGTCATGCAACTGGTGAATATGTGAGGGTTGAGAGGGATGTCAGGTAAGGGTGAAAAATCTGAACTTGGATCTGTGCCAGCCACAATAATTGTGAGAAATCTACTTTTGTTTTAACTGGATGTTTCCCCTCGCTGAACTGACATTTAGTGATCAAGATACCTGGAATGCACACCGTAACTTGGGTGTCTTGATTTTAGGACAAAGATGGAGACAACAGGAGATGAGGGGCAAGGGGCTCAGATGGCCCTGATAAAGGGAACGGAACAAATGCAAACTTCACAGACAAAAAAAAAAAAAGGAGCGTCTCCAGCTCCAGGTTTTGCTAGGCTGCTCTGAAATGCTTTATTTGTTAATTTATTTATTTTAAATCATGCCTAGGCTTTCATTCTCCCTAATGACATTTCATGCCCCCCTCCTCCCCGGTACCTCTCCAGTACGAACTTTAACAGGCACACTGGGACTCCGGCCCTTCCCTTTGGTAATTGGCAATAAGATTTCTCCTGTAGTACAGATACATACAGATTTGTTCCCTCTCCTGCTTTTATGATACTATTTTAGAAACTGAGCTGCTAAAGGTTGTATTTGAACACATTTTCTGAACAAGAACTTTAATTAAGGGATCAAAAGGCTTAAGTGCATGCTTTTTAATAACTGAAACTGGTATCTATAATTTTTCTTATCTAAAATCTATGGAAATTGTTATCAGCCTAGCTTCTTTTACTTTCACCTTGTAAAGAAACTTTTCCTTCAAGCTCCCTTTTTTATTTTTACATCCAGTAGAACCAGCTCCTGTGATTATCATCAGCTAGAGGAAACCCATACGTCTCAGTGAGCAACATTCAATTGCCGACCGACGTTGCCAAGGACTCTAGAGATTTCTTTTCTGGTCAGTGTCACAGCCGGTTTCTTCTCGAAAGGCATGTTTTCATTTCATTGCCATATTCAGTGGCTAAGAGTTTTCTGGCTACATTACTAAACTTTTGACTATCTTAGAATTTAGTTTGCTCAACAAGATGGCCAAAGAAAGCCACAGATGACTACGTGTACTAATACATATGAAGTAAATGACACATGCCAACCGGGAACGGTGAGCCACTCCTCCTGTTAGTCTGGGAGAACGTGTGTGAGTTGCTTTGTTTTTATTTTGGAGGGTGAGGGCCACTGGTGTGGGTAGATTTCCAAACTATCCAAGAGAACCTAATCGGGAAGCTCACAGCAGTCCCAGAGAGGAGTCCTACAGCGGGCTGCAGAGGGAGCTAGGAAAAGATTGGAGAGTTAAAGGAATGGATTGTTTGGCATGCAAAGGGCAAAGTAGAGACAAGAGAATCGTGTCCCACCAGAGGTGCAAATTCAGAGAAAACAGGAATTTCAACCACAGCCGAACATAAAAGGGGAAACTTTAAATTTAGAACCAATAATTGCCATGAGTTGATTTATTGACAAAAACTGGCCTAAAGGTGGTATCCCACAATGTTAAAGCGTGGAAGAAGGGTTTTAAATTGCCTTTTGTGGGGCACCTGGGTGGCTCAGTCAGTTAAGCGTCTGCCTTCTGCTCGGGTGGTGGTCTCGGGGTTCTGGGATCAAGTCCCGCACCAGGCTCTCCGTTTGGTGGTGAGTCTGCTTCTCCTTCTCCCTCTGTGAACTCTCTCGCTCTCCCTCAAATAAAGAAATGAAGTCTTTAAAAATAAATAAATAAATAGCCTTTTTGTTCTCTTAATTCTCTAACATTTTTTTCTGTAGTACTAGGTAAATACCAAAAAAGTGGCTACCAGAAACTTGGAAAGTCAGCTTTTTCCCAAACATAAGAAAAAGTGTAAAGTGTCAAGTGGGCTCAGATGTGGGTCTTACCATTCGGGGTGTTTTGCTCACAGTGGCGCTGTTGGGATGGGGATGGGGTTGGTCATGAGGGTGCAGACCTACTCCATGAAGTCAACTTCTAAAGCTTGAGACATCTTCCAAGTAGACTTTTCTAGCTTAATCATAACCGATGATAGATTTGTCATGAGAGAACCTTTCTACAAACTTTTTTGAATATATTTTTATTTTCGCTTTGTTGACTTGGGATCGTAAGTGAAAATGAAGTGATTTCTCCCCCCCCCTTAAACTAGATGGTGACCATTTAAAAACACAGCCGAAGAGACTTCCAGAATGAGTAAATATCTCCTGCTGTTTAAAGGGCCAGCCTTCAGACTGATTCAGAGAGTGCTCAGGCAGGCAGGTATTCTGAGTCACCGTGTGATTCCGGACATGTCCGCTGACCTCTCTCCAAGCTTCGGTGAAGTTAATGTTTTTCCTCCCACCAACTCACACTGGTGCCTTTGGGATGGAAAAAATGAACGTGGCAAAGTCCAGTGCAGATTTTTTAAATGCCACAGGAAAAAAATCAGGTAAAAAACATTTCTTTTTTTTGTGAAATGCAGGCGCTGTGTGAAAGACACAGGGCACAGAGGCTTCTTGGCTCAGGGACAAAAATATCCATCTTTCTATAACTCAAAACGAAAGGTAGAAAAACACAGTTGAAGGTTTTAAGGAAGGAAGCAGAGTGTTCTTTTTAGGCCTACGAGGCAAGTCCTGTTCTTTTCTCATGTCTCTGGGAAAGAAAATGTGGTCCACATAAAGATGTTTTATTGCTGATGCTTACATAAAGGGACCTCAGTGTTCAAATCGCAAAAACACGTCTTTGGATGCCAATTTCACCTCTCTGAAAATGAGCAGAACTGAGCTTTCCCTAAAGGAGGGTTGGTGGTGTAATTATAGGCGTTGGGAGGGTGCCCAGGCTATGTCTTTCGTCCATTCTCAACTGTTGCTCCTTCCTTAAAACATACATATTCATGCCCTGGCGTGGTCTCTTGCCAGCCCTGACACACACATATACTCTGTGCTGGAATGCCTTTCCCGACGAGCGGGCCACATGCACAAAATAGTTTCACAACACATGGCTGTCTGAATGGCCATCTTTCAAGCAGCACACACTGTGAAGCATCTTCCACCACTTCATGGAGAAATTTAATCAGAAGTCAGGCTGGCTGGGATTCTAATGACAGAGAGGCAAAGACTTCGCTAAAGAGGAATTGTTTAATTCTTTTTTTAAAAGATTTGTTTATTTTGAGAGGCAGGGAGAGAGAGAGAGCAAGCACGCACACAGTGGGGAGGGGCAGAGAGAGAAAGAGAGTCCCAAGCAGACTCTGCACCAAGCATAGACCCCAACGCGGGGCTCGAGCCCACGACACAGAGATCAAAGACCCAGGCCGAAAAAGAGTCAGACGCCTTAACCGACTGAGCCACCCAGATGCCCCAAAGTGGAATTGTTTTAAATGTCAGTAAGGAAACAAGTGTTCATTTCTTCTTCATGGGAATACCATACGACACACAAACCCACTAAGGCGAGAAACTTGGATGTGAGCTTTGCCATGGCTGGGCCTGCTCAACTGGTCTCCAATGCGAACCGAAGACAGAGGCCGGCTTTTCCGAATAGCACAGCATTCTGAAGGAAGTAGAGGGGTGCTGGGGTCCATTCCCAGGTCATCCACTAGTGTTCAAGGATGCCCCTTTAGGCATGGAAATATGCTTTGCAGTGGCTTCCAGAAGCAGATGGAAAAGTCTTGAAAGAGTGTTTGGTTTTCTGTGTCTGGTTGGCTGGTTTTTTGGTCTCACCGGAGTAGCCACCAGCCCATCAAGCTTGGGAAAAGCAACTTCAGAAAGCACAAATGCCTGCCCCCAGGTGAAGCTACTCTTCTATTGCCATGGAAAGTGTGGAGAACCAGAAATTGAATTTGCTTCTTCTTTCATTAATTTGTCCAACAAACTTTATTGAGCACCTACAATATACCAAGCTCTGTGCTTAGTGCTGGAGATAGAAACATAAAGGCGACCCAAATCCTGCCTTCAGGAACCTCCAGCCCATACTCCATTGTGGATTCTGCACGTGTGATTTTAAGCTAATTTCCCCAACCGGACCATGCATTCCAAACATTGGAATTAGGGACAAGTGATCTCTTCAACTCATCAATAATTCTCACTAAAAACATTGTGTCTAGGGGCACCTGGGTTAGTAGGTTAAGCGTCCGACACTTGAGCTCAGCTCAGGTCTTGATCTCAGGGTCGTGAGTTCAGGCCCTGCAATGGGCTCTGTGCTGGGTGTGGAGCCTACTTAATAAAATAAAACAAAATTAAATTAAATATTTAAAAAATGCTGGGTCTAGATATAAGAAAGAGATTCCTGTGACCTATTTCAAAGACCTCATTTAAGGGGCGCCTGGGTGGCTCAGTCATTAAGCGTCTGCCTTCGGCTCAGGTCATGATCACAAGGTCCTGGGATCCAGCCCCACATCAGGCTCCCTGCTCCGCGGGAAGCCTGCTTCTCCCTCTCCCGCTCCCCCTGCTTGTGTTCCCTCTCTCGCTGTCTCTCTGTCAAATAAATAAATAAAATCTTAAAAATAAACAACAAAGACCTCATTTAAAAAAAACACTTGGAAAACAAAAGTAAAATAATGGATGTTTTAATCCTAAAGTGAGGTGATATTACTGTGCATCCATATATCCTGGATATCGACGACAGCAGATCAGAAAAGGTGCAGTTAAAGGGATACTTGTTGGGTCCCCTTCGGTTCAACGATCTTAAATCATAATCCATCTTCTCCGTATCTGAGAGGCTTATAAGGCCGTCATCCACAAGAGGCCAAGGAGGCAAATCCAGCTGTAATGGCTTCACACAGACTCTGTGTGATCAGATAGATGTGGGTTTTTTTTAGAGGAGGAGAAATGCCTTACAGATAATGAGACCCAGCAGAGCCTGGATATGGAGGCAAAAGTCCAGTGTTGGAATGACCCCTCTGATGCTGACCATGTGCTCTGGCCAATCACCCTACCTCTTTGGGCCCCAGATTCCTCACTTGTAAGATGAAGGCATTGTGCTGGATGACATTGATGGCCTTTTTTTTTTTTTTTTTTAATTTAAATTCTAGTTAGTTGACATACAGTTCAATGTTGGTTTCAGGAGTAGAGTTCAGGGGTTCATCATTTTACACACAACGCCAGTGCTCTTCCTAACAAGTGCCCTCCTTAATGCCCATCCCCCATCTAGCCCATCCCCTGCACCCGACTCCCTCTATCAACCTTCAGTTTGTGCTCTATATTTATGAGTCTCTCAAGATTTGTTTCTAAAGAACCTTCTGATCCTAACATTTTATTATTCGCTGATAAGGGTGACACTGGGCAGCATGTTTTGTGATTTTAATTCATTGATTAGGTCTTTCCTCAGTGGTCAGAGTTGCTTGAACACTCTGATTAGAATAATTGTGGCTAGGCTTCTGGGTTAATAATTCACTGAAATAAATGAGTCATTTCACACCTCCGCTTGTGTTCTCCTTTCCAGCTCTCAACAGGAAAACAAACAGCAAATGGCAATGAATTAATTCACAAGCAAAGATTATTTTTGGCAATTAGGCACTTCTCTGTTTATACATACCCATTATATACATAAATCCGTGTGTACATTTATAATTATGTATATACATGCTACCATTTGTCATTAATTGTGAATATCCCAAATAATAAAGTTACAATAGCTAACATTATATTTATTGAGCACATATTATGTGTTAAAGGCTTTATTTACATTATCAGTAACTTCTTTTTTAATTAATTTCTTCTATTTCCATCTTAACACTCACAATTGAGTTCTCAAAATATGGAAGTTTGTAAAGTTTATTGCGAACATCTTGTCTGGTAGGCATAACTGTTAGAGTGTGGGAAATAATATTTCAAAAAAAGCACCCTCAATTTTTTTGATCTTTGGTTAAAGGCCTCTCTAGAAATGCATGCATTTGATCATGCTCATATCTAGGGGTAGGGGTTTTGTCTCCAAAAAACTCTCCTCTTTTGGAGAGGGAGGGAAAATCTTGGAGCTTATGGAGGGTGGGAAACATGACCATCTCGAGTGAGATCAGAAAAAAAAATGTCAATAAGGCTCAAGGAAAATTTTCCTGGCGATGAAGGATATATTTGATAAGTCACTATGATATTTGAATCACATGTTCTGGAAACAGTTATAGAATAAATTTTCACATACCGGAGACAATTCAGGTGTGCTTCTTTGGGTCTGGGCCCTGCCAAAATCCACACGAGTACTGAAATGTCATAGGATTCCTAATTTCCACATGCTTTGCTCATGCAGCACTCCCAGTTATGAAACATTAAGTAGCAGAAGGGACGTGGTTCATGTTATGATGATTAAAAGTCTACATGTTCCCCGAAATGTACAAATCTAAAATATGCTGGGTTCTACTCATATGCTTGCATATGGAAAACAAATAAAAACGGTTTACTTTGGCTACAACAAATGTCCTTTTCTTGCCTAGTGGCTTTTGATATTCTTCAGCCAAACCAAACACGCAGCTTCTCAAGATACTAGGATCTGTATTTAATACAATAATGAGTTTCTCCCTCCCAGCCTCCCTTCTCTCTCTCTCTTTTTTAATGACTCCATTGTTAAATAAGAAATGGATAATGTTGGCTTTCCCAACAGCACCAGTAGTATTTGTTGCTGTTTCATAAGTAATTTAGGAAAGCGACTGAAGCATAAAGAAGCTAAATTATTTATTACTATATTCTCCTCTACTGGATATCACTATAATCTTCAATATTAATGCCTTCCTTACAAGTGTAAGATTGGAAAATTGAATTCACTGGGTTAAATTGATAAACTAAACAATTATGAAGTGTTTTCAGGTGCGTAGTTGATTCTGCTTTTATCATTAAATCGAAATAGTGCTTCTCTTAAAGCATGCATTATCTAAATATTTATCTAATATGTGTTTACGTATTCTTTGTGTGTGTGTGTGTGTGTGTGTTTATGTATTCTTAATCATTGTAATGCCTTCTTTGAATGATTCTCTTTTAGGGTTAGAAGCAGCTCTATTCAGTTGTCCCGAGTCAAGTGCAAGCTTACGGATTACCAGTCCGGCGACTGGTGTGGCCAGGATTGAGCAATGCCCAAGTAATGAAAACCAGGTGTCAGAACCCACCCTCGGCAGAGCTGATGATTGAGGCGGTTTACAGGTTAACTCCAAAGCCATGATTTGGAGAACCTAGCATTCATGGAGAAGTGTCCGATGTGGAGGTTGTCTGCAAGTTCGTGCAGGAGGCAGCCAGAGGACCTCAGAGGAGACAATAGTTCTAATATGTTTCTCTTCAGCCAAACAAGAAAGAGTTTAGGCAGGGGCCATTAAGGAAATAAATGGCCAAAAAAAGCATAGGGAACCCCTTCCCTGGCTCAGCTATCATCTCTGTAGACTTCTACATAAAATCTGCACAGGGCGCTCACTTTGGCCACACCTATATTAAAATCAGAATGATACAGGGAAAATTAGCGTGGCCCCTGCCCAAGGATGATATGCAAATTCATGACGCGTTCTATGTTTTTTAGAGCTTACTTAAAAAACAAAAAAAGAAATCTGCACAGGAATCTCTCACCTACTTGCCCAGAGAACAATTGTATTCAAGGGGCATGACGATATCGCTGGTTTTCAGGCTAAAACTTGAAGTCATCTTCATAAATAAGCATCACCTCTTTCCCATTTTTCTGGAATTAGCCGCACTACCATCGAAGTCCTGATTCCTGGGGAATGTTTTGGGACCCAGTCCCTTACCGTCCATTTCAACTGCCACACTTGGTCCCCGTCTCCTGGCTCCAGCTGCCTGGACACCAGTAGGACCCCCTGCCTATAGCAGAACTTTCATCACTGTCCGTGGGTCTCCTGCTTGAGAGCACACAGGCTTCTGCCTGCTTTAACAGTGATATCGTCCTCAGGACCCCTAGCTGTCTCCAAAGGCTGAGCACCTGCCTCTTCTCTTGCTGAGCTAATCTATGTAGCAGCCACCTCTCGGCATGGCTTATCCTGAGCCCAAGCCTTCCCAGTTGCTCTTTGCCCCCCAAATTTACATCTCCTCCCCACCCCACCCGTGTCCTCAAACCATGCCCGCTATTCCTGTCCCAGTTGAGGATATGTTGGTTGTACACTTCTCCTCTTTGGGGCATATCTGTGTTTAGGGCATGGGGTCTTGAGGGGCCCCTCCCTCCTGCACCTTGAGGGACCCCTCCAATCCTAGTTTTGTGATTTCCCACTGTGCAGAAGAGTGAGTGCTCTCTGAGTACCCTGGGAGTGGAGGAAGGCACACAGGAATGAATGTGGGGATGGCAGAGGCTGCTGTAGGGGTAAAGTGGTATTTGCTTTTCAGTATAGGATAATCTCATAGTATTTTCCTCGCCCAAGTGAGAAAGAAAATGCTGTATTGAAGCAAATGAGTGTATCTGAAGTTACATGGAGTGAGTACAATAGGAATGACTTTAAATGGTGTTTGGAAATAGAAGCTGAAAAGGCAACAGAGCAATGAATGTGACAAGGAAGGGATATAAATTTGTGATGGGAGGGGCGCCTGGGTGGCTCAGTCCTTAAGCATCCGCCTTCAGCTCAGGTCATGATCCCAGGGTCCTGGGATGGAGTCCCTCGTCTTGCTCAGCGGGGAGCCTGCTTCTCCCTCTGCCTCTCCTTGCCCCTTGTGCTCTCTCTCTCTGACAAAGAAATAAATAAAATCTTTAAAAAATAAAAAATAAATCTGTGATGGGAGATACCATGCTGCTCCTTCCCACAGCCACACGCTAAGGGCTTTCGGGGTAGGATCAGAAAAGTCAAATTTGATCCTCCGCCAACAGGCACAGCTAACTGCCCAGTAGGCTGGTCCAAAGACAGCTCCCAACAGCCCACTGGCCCTACCCCAATTAAAGTAACTTCCAGAAATAATTCTTCTTCAAAAATGCATGATCTCCGCAAAGGATTCTTTACAAATAATCTACATCAGGGTTGGACAAACTATCCGTGGGCCCAATCCTGCCCACCTCTGGTTTCGGTAACTGAAGTTTTCTGGGAACACAGCCCTGCCTGTCCGTGTTTGTATTGTCCGTGGTTGCCCCCCTCTACAATGGCAGAGTTGAGTGGTTGTGACAAAGACCCTGTGACCCACGAAATAAAAGAAAGGCCCTTCAGGGGCACGTTTGCTGACCCATCACCTACATGATCTAAGGATACAGTAATTTGTCTAGAAGTGCCATTAACTTGGAAATGTAATATGGTCGGATATGTTATTTTCTGAAATAAGGGAGGGAGCCGGGCCTCCTATGTGTGCTTCCCACCAGGGGCAGGTGTAGGGCCTGAAATCCGGCTGGCTGGTTAAGGGTAACCTCTGGTTACCAAGTAGAGTAACCAACTTGTTCTGGTTTTCCAGGGACTGTCATGACTTTAAAACCTAGTTCCATGTTCTGGGAAATCAATCCTGGGTAAACCAGGAGCATCAGTCACCCTGACACATAGGGTGGGGTCTGGGGCAGGTTGACTCGGGTTCAGATCCTATTTTTGTGACTTCACGCTGTGCAGTTTTGAGCAAGTTAATTAATCTCTCTGAACCTCAGTTACCCTATCTATGAATTGGGACTGATCTATTTTGAGGGGTTGTTATAAGGATTAAAGGAGATCATGTACAGAAAGAGCCCAGCACATAACAGGCACTTACTAAATACTCATTCCATCTTACCCGTTTGACCACCATGAATTTTCTTTTATTCACTCTTTAGCCAAAATTCCTTTTTTCATAAAACTATCAGAAAGGAAATTTTATTATTTATTTTTTTATTTTAAAAATATTTTATTTATTTATTTGACAGAGAGAGAGAGTGCACAAACAGGCAGAGGTGCAGAGGGAGAGGGAGAAGCTTGCCCCCCCTCCCCCCCCCCCCCATTCCAGCCTAGTAGAAAGCCCGATGCAGGGCGTGGGGACACTTAACCGATTGAGCCACCCAGGGCCCCCAAGAAAGGAAATTTTAAAAGACTTTTCCTGTGCCCTCCTTTTGTAATGATGTCATTCCTGAGCACCTTACAAATAAATCCTCTAACAAACAACTAACTTGTTCTGCAGTGGGGGAAGTAGGCCATATACAAAAAACTGCCGGATTTTTAACTTAATTGTTTTCTGCTTTAAATATAAATACTTGGAGGGGTGCCTGGCTGGCTCAGATGGTTAAGCATCTGCCTTCAGCTCAGGTCATGATCCCAGGATCCTGGGATCGACCCCACATTGGGCTCCTGGCTCAGCGAGGACCCTGCTTCTCCCTCTCCCTCTGCCTCTCCCTGCTCATGCTTTCTCTCTCTCTCTGTCTGTATCTCTGTGTCTCAAATGAATAAATAAAATCTTTAAAAAAAAATAAATATAAATACTTGGAGACAAGTGGTTGTTGAATTTGGTTTTGTCCAACTGTGGGTGCATCCCAGAGTGGCTTGGTCTGCCCTGCTAGTTCCAGAGATCATGATGCTCCAGGTTCACGGCCAGATGCAAAATTTCTGGGATACGAGGTTCAGGGGCTTTTTTGAATCTAGCATTTGGTGCCTGTAACGGAAAATGTTGACAGGATGTTGACAGAGGCTGCCAGCGCTAACCCACTCATGATCCATCTGATGGATCAGTATGACCAAAGCGCTAAGAAGACCAACACGCTAATTAATTTTTTAAAGAGGTTAATAATACACAGGCAGCAGTGTACAAATCCAATAGCAACCTACATGCCTTCAAAGGCCCCCAGGACGAGATCAAAGGGATGAGACAACATTAATCTCGTTCCAACTATCAGCATTTTGATTTAACATCCAGTTGGTTAGCAAATGTGCAGGATGGAATTAAATAATGTGTACTCCTGTAGTGATTTATATTCTAAATTACACTTAAAATCCTAGCTCGTCCCCAACAAATCCAATTTTCTTTAGGCTATGGCTACAGGAGTTTGAAAAATCAAATTTTTATTAAATGAATTGGTCAAATCAATCCAGAACTATCAGCATTTTTATTTAATATCCAGTATCTTAGCAAATGTATAGAATGGAATTAAATAATGTGAACTTCTGTGGTGATGTATCATCTAAAAGATTCCAAATACCCACTCCATCATAGCTGGTTCCCAGAAAATTCAATTTACTTGAGGCTATGGCCATATAATTATAATGAATCAAACTTTTTACTGAATTAATTGGTCAAATCAGTCAAAACTTATGAATTCAGTGAAAAAATAAGTCAGATTGATGGGCTGATTTGAATGGCTAATGCAGCAAAATGAGTCACATTATTAGCTCATAAGACATGCCGCTTTAATTTGATTTAGACTATGCACATCTGTTTGCCTTTTTGAGTAGGACAACACCAAAAAGTCCTGGTTTCCAAACTTGGCTGTACCTTAGAGTCACCTGGGGGAGTTTCGGAAACTTCCAAAGCCCAGGCCACACCCAAGATCAATTAAGTCAGAATCTTGGGGGGGAAACACAAATATCTGTACCTTTGTAAGGAGCCCGGGTGATTGGGACAGCCTGACATCAAGTTCAAATAATTAAGAATGAAGCCACTGCACTATGTTTGGCCTGAAGGTGAAGCCCAAGCTGGAGAAGGAGAAAAGAATGGGACTAGGTAGTAATATAAAAGTATTTATTTATTATAAGCTAATAACTTGTTATATCATTTGTTATCATTATTTTTAAAAATATTATTATTTATTATTTATTACTATTATTATATCATTTGTTACTCTTATTTATTATATCATTTGTTATTCTTATTTATTATATCATTGTCATTATTATATAATTTGTTATTGTTATTATTATACATTGGTTATTATTATTATTAAATAGCTAACTATTCACTGAGTTCTAAGTGCCAAGCACCGTGCCAGGCATAGTATATGGATTCTTTTTTTTTTTTGTCAGGGAGAGAGAGCAAGAGAGCGTGTGAGTGTGAGCACAAGCAGGGATAACAGCAAGCAGAGGGAGAAGCAGGCTCCCCGCTGAGTAAGGAGCCCGATGCGGGACTCGATCCCAGGACCCTGGGGTCATGACCTGAGCCGAAGGCAGATGCTTAACGGACTGAGCCACCCAGGCGCCCCTACGTGGATTCTTTTACCAAATTTTCAGGCATGCCAGTGAAGCCTTATGAAATCGATACGATTATTATGCCCATTTTACAAGTGGAGAAGTTGAGGCACAGGAGGTCAAATATTTGCCCAAGGATACCCAGCTAGCACGTGGCCACAGGAGGGCCAGCACCAACGCAGGGTGTGACTGTGCTTGAATTGTTTTTTAAAACCAGTCACTTAAAACTCTATTTCTTTAGGTCTTTGGACTTCACTACCTTATCTCTTTGGGGCATTGGGTTATTTCACTTTTCTTCGTTTCTGAATGCCGAGGCCTCTCCAAACAGCACACCAAAGCAATTTCTGATGCCCCTGGGGAAGAGGTGGGACTGGCTTTATGGATATAACAGGCAGAAAAGTTAATGTTCCACACTGCGCTCTCCCGCTCTCTCAGGGGAGTTTGGGGCATACTTCAAGCACTCTTAGGCAGCCTGCGGAAACCTGAAACAAAACTCCCACCTGGAGGAAACAGACGCATTTGCTAAAGTGGGTTTAAAATTTAATTGGAAAACAGTCCGACTGTAATGGGACTTCCCATTCATGGCAAATCTTGTTATTTCATAAAGTCTTCCGTGGTGGCCTCTCAACCAGCAAGAGTTTATTTAAAAAGTTGTTTGGGGTTTTTTGGGTTTTTTTTTTTTTTTAGGTAGGTGCCCTAAGGAACGTGTGTTAAATACCAGCATCTAAATGCTTAACATTTAGATGATGAACATCAATGTTTTTTGTTGCATAATGAAAAACAAAACAAAAGGAAGAAAGGAAGATGAAAATACATATGAAGTCATGGATATTTGCAGCAGTTTCCTGTGACGATTACGGGGCTGTTACACTCATTTCTGAATTATGTCTTATTTCTCCTTTTCACATAAAAGCGGAGAGAGGAGCTAAAACTGCCCCGAGAAGCTCCCCCAGGACAAGGCTGATGGTCAGAGCAGAATCTGGGCCAATCTCGGTCGCACTTCTTCTTCAGCCCACTGACCTCAAGGAGGGCAGGATTTCTCCTTCGGAGGCGTCCCGCACACCCAGCACAGCCCCCAGCCGGGCGGAGGGCGGGAGGGCTCTGTCCTGCATCCCACCAGGCCACTGCCCAACCCAGGCTGGCCGGACAGCTCACACCCGGGCCTCCCGCCACCCTGCCAAGGCACCTGAAGGGACTGGGACTCCCCTCCAGCGCCAGGCAGGGCCTCGGAGGAAGCGGTCCCCGTCCTCCCCGAAGGGTAGGTCCCACGGAGGGGGGGCAAGCGGGGTCCAGCTCGGAGCTGCCAGGGGGCCTCCTGTTGTTGGGCAGAGCTACACACCCGTGCAAATGTGCACCAGCCTTGGAGAAGGTCAAGGGCCTGGGTACCAACGATGCTCGGCTTCCCGAACGTCCCCTCTCCCACTTTCCTGTGGGGCAGGCCGACGGGGGCTGTGCGTGACTGGGCCCGACTCTGCTCTGACCGTGCGCGGCAGACCGAGGGGGTCTGTTTTCATTTCCTCGTAGGCTTCCTTCTTTAAAGACAAATTTCCCATGATGCCTTATAAATCAGACTTAGATTTTGGAGTTCAGGAATACGGCGAGAGGAGACTGCGAGTCTTGAAACTCCGGGAAAACTCAGGTGGAAAATATTTTAAGGTGATAATGTAAAAAGACTGGACAAGTCCTGAGGAAAAGACCGTGCACCAAGAACACAGAGGGTTGGATTTGATCCCCGGTTCCCTGTTAATCGGCTGTCCTTAGACCTGTCCCCCTTCACCTTGTACAAAAGTGTTCACTCTTGGTGCTGAGCGACCTCTGGGTCCGTGTTGAAGATAAACAGAAAACGTTTCAGGGCACACGTTTCTTTTCTTCTTCGCCTGCCTTCCATCATCTCGCGTGCACAAATCAGAAAATAAAAGCCATAATCTGCACTGGTGGGTTGGCCCAAAGCCTGGCGGGCTCTGCTAGGCTGCTCGCAAGGGCGTGAGGAGGCCCGTGGCCGGCCTGGCTCCCGGCCTGGCTCCCGCCGTGGCCGTGGCTGGCTGGCTTCCCGGCCTGGCTCCTGCCGTGGCCGTGGCTGGCTGGCTTCCCGGCAGCTACCTCCAGCTGCAGCTGTGCATGCTATTTGCAGCTCTCCACATCCTGAGGGCTGGATACTGAGGCCTCTCCTCGGAGGATGTGAGTAAGACGCACAAGCAGACACTGAGGGGGAAACTGGGACAACTGGGAGGACTGGACCGGTAGGGCCTTCCTGGGCCAGGGAAAGACCTGGGGAAGTTGGGAACCGGGGATCCTGAGGGCCTGCCCCCAGTGCGGGGGGTGAGGGTGGGGGTCACTGAGCACCACCACCCAACTGCAGAACTTCTAACAAAGTCTGAAAATAAATGAACTGACCTCCTGCTACGATCTCCCGAGAGACCTTTCCAGACTCTCTAGGTAGCCCGCTCTCTCATTCACCCTCTGCCACTGTCCCCTGTTTTATTATCTTCAAGGCCCTTAGTGGCATCTGAAATTATCTTTCTTGTCTATTTGTTGGTTTGTTCGCTGTCTGTCTTCTCCATGACACTCTAAGCTCACAGACACGCGGTGAGGGAGGCACTGGGTCTGTTTCGAGCCAAACACAGTGCCTGGCTCCTTTGCAAATGAATGAACGGGGCCAGAAGGAGCAAGCTGCCCACCAATCCACCCAGAAGTTGCATTTCTTGACTTCACATGTCAGAAAGCTCTGGAGAGAAACTGGATTTATTTGGGGGTAAAAATACTCATTTTTCGTGGGCTTATATATTTTCCAGCCCATTGGGTGGGATCTGACTACATATTAGTGGTCTTTCCAGTGTCTTTATGTGATGGGGGCCACTTGTCACTATTTCATGTAATCTCGTGTCATTTTAAAAAGGTTAAATTCTAGGGTAACTAGAAAGTGACAATAATATAATCTTAAAAATTTTTTTTTAGAGTCCTTAAACAGATACGTTGTTGATGTATTTAGACAAGTGGAACCATAAGGGAGAGGGCTGCACTCCTCAACACCCCTGGCAACCCAGAGGCAGTAGAAAATTGCATATATACTTTTTTTTGCATAGACACAATCATTGAGAGGAAGACTTTCACCTAAAACTTGATTAAAATAAATCTGAGAAAGACTTAGTTCAATTCAATTCAACAAATTTGACTTAGTGACAGATCCAACATTGTCTGTTGTATTTAATAAGAATTCAGCCCGTGAAGGAAGATTTAATGACATTAACGAAATTACCTTTATTCATTAATGGAACCGAAGGAGTCTTAACACTAAAAGCAAATGTTCTCTAAACTTAAATATTTTACACTCAAGAAGAAAATCAGCTGAAAAGAGAAGGCTTGTCAAAAGTGACAGTTAGGGGCGCCTGGGTGGCTCAGTTGGTTAAGCCACTGCTTTCGGCTCAGGTCATGATCCTGGAGTCCCGGGATCGAGTCCCGCATCGGGCTCCCTGCTCGGCGGGGAGCCTGCTTCTCCCTCTGACCCTCCCCCCTCTCATGCTCTCTCTCTCTATCTCATTCTCTCTCTCAAATAAATAAATAAAATCTTTAAAAAAAAAAAGTTTAAAAAAAAAAAGTGACAGTTATATGTGATGATGATATACACAATCTGGAGACACTGTGAAAATTATATGCACTGGACGTATTAATGTCTGTTCTTCCCAAGATCTCAGAGTTCACCACCTATTCCTCTATAATTATAATGAATTGTCCCCATTTTTTGCTAGCCTCTTCCCGAATCCTTCCAGGCAACTGCGTGGTAGGGTACGTCAACCTGTTTCTAGAAGTGACTTGTGTCTTGTTCAGTATTAGAACCAACGTGTTAGAGTTTGTAGTTTGCCACAGAGTAGAAAATAGAATTTATTCATGTAGGTGGTCTTATTTCTGAGCACGAACACAGGTGAGCCAGCCGTCAGGAGGACGGAGCTGTCCCAGCCCTCCTGAAACTCAATGCCTTACTTGAAAATGTTACCTCTGAACAAAGTCGCAATCAACTAAGTAATTTGAATGGCATTTGGACTCCCTCCCTGCTTTTTTAATAAAAACTGGAAAATAGCCAAATCTAATTTTTTTCTAAGGCTTTGTGCATAAGGACTTTGGCTTGAAGGTAATGTGCCTAGAGGTAGGGAACTGGGGATCCAAAACCACTGCGTACAGATTTTTGGAGTCCAGAATTCAGGGCGGGGCAAGGGAGTTTGACTAACACTGCCCTTGACCCCATTGGAGAAGTCTGTGGGATATACACAGGCCCTAGAGGTACCTGAGGTTCTCACCAGCTCCTTCAGTGGCCACGGACACCTGTTGCTCTGGAGATTTGTGTCAGGGGAGGAAGGATCCGGAGGGATCAGCAGAACCAAACTGAGTGGAAAGGAGAGATGGGGGCCAGCCTCCTCACAGAATTTACAGCTCAGGGGGCATTCTTTCATACCTGAGACTCTCTCTCAAAGAAAAGACGTTTGAGTGTTTGCCCTGTTTTGATCATGTTTTGTTAGAAATCATGCTAGGCCAGTTCAAGTTAGCAAGAGGAAACTTCCACAGAGTAAAATCATACACACATTGACGGTACCACACCACGTACTTAAAGCAGCCATATTTTGGTGAATGGAATTTTAAAATCCCTTTATAAAAAATTGAAAGACTTCTTCGTACTGGGTGTGAACTTAGATTGCTACCATAATTTTGGTCACCTTTCTTATGAATCCATTTTGCTAGTTTATCTCTTAAAAGTCTTCTTCAGGCTTTCTCCTCTTAAGTCTCTGGAGTGATGCCAGATGGGTTTTATTTTAGGTTTTTAGCTAAACTTGGGTCCTGGAAAAGAACCTAGATGTTGACAGTCATCTGACAATTTCTGTTACTTACCTGCCTGCCTTCCTCCCTGGAATTAAAGAGACGAGAAACTTTATGGAGACCCACACTCCTGAGCCCTCAGGAGGAAGAATAACAGTTACAGGAATTTCTTTGTATTTCTGAAAACCAGTAGAAGCTACTCCTGGAAGTCTACTGCAGTGAAATCACAACATACTGCACCTAGCAGCAGGTTGCCTACCTCTAGCAAACATGATTCCAGATTTTTTTCCCTGGAACACGGCTCTGAAGGGGCTGTCCCACCTTAAAGGAAGTGCTTTGACTGGATGCTCAGTAAGTCTCGTCCATCAAGGAAATGCTAACAGTTGTCCCAAAGGTTAGAAAAAATTAGATTTGGCTTAACAATGAAGACACAGCAAAAAATAATAGTAAAGAAACTATCTCTCTCTCTCTCCTTTTATTTTCCTGGTTAGTTGATCTTAACTGCAATTCTTTAAAAATCCTTAGGACCTTAATGTTTGATTTTTGTAAAAAAAAAAAACTTCAAGTATTGTATTTACAATGGAGCTACTGTACAATAACATATCTCTAATTTTTAAAAATAAAATCGACTTTATATCTAATGGTCCATTATAATTATCTGTAGAAGCTCAGTGCTTAAATATTCATGACATAAAGTTCTGGAATGTTGAACTCTAAAGTTTAGGTTCTTAAAAGAAACACGAAAATTATATTACTTTTCAGATTTGATCTATACAGTGTGAAGTCCAATACTCCTCAGTGTATGAAATGGATTCCTATGGGATTGACTAGAAGATGAACTTTTTATAATTAATCCCATTTTGTGCTGACCTGTTGGCCATCATTCAGTAAGACATGTACTCCCCAGAAAAACTGTTGATCTCTGCGTTGGTCTTAAATCATATGTGAAAATACACTTTGCCTTATTTAATGAAAATAATTCTGATACAAATTATTAATTAATAAGTTTTGGAAATTATGTCGATTGTGTTTAAGAACAGTGATACAATGAAATGAAAAGCAAGAAAGCTCTAGTGCTTTTGTAAAATTTTCAGTTTTTTCACATATTCCAATTGATCTACACATTCTCTTTTTGCAGTCCTGCAATTACTCAAATATAAAAGCTCTTTTGTTAATCTTCAACCTGAAAAGTAGTAAAATAACAGAGTGTAAGGGGGAATGGACATTTCAACCCAATGGCTCTCCAGGCTTTTCAGGCTTTTCATCCGCTGGCTTTTGAAGGCTTACCCCTTTCACAATTTCCCCCATTGCTGTGGGCACGAACCTTTATAAAACCTTAGAAATCATGACCCAACTCTGTATCCCTTATATGTAAAAACTCTCTGAATAGCCTTTTTAAAAAGTTATTACATTTGGGTGAAAACTTTCCTAAGGCAGCTTGGTAAAGTTCCCCCCAAATCCGGCTCATGCTTTGATTCAGCAATTTCACTTTGAGGAATAGATTTATAACCCACAAAATAATCATGGGCACAAAGGAATGGATATAAGGAAAGGATAGTCATCTTAGCCTTATTCAGGACAGTAAAAATCAGAAATGACACAAATGTCTAAGAATATGGGATGAAATGGATCATTTATGGTATTTTACATTCATTCAGTGGGATACCATGCAGCCATTAAAAATAATGCCGTGCAGAATAAGAATATACAATGACATAAACTTTTGTTTAAGAGAGACTCTCAAGCAGAAAAAGTAGTTTACAAATAGGATGTTTGCAAACATATCACCATTTTTGTAAAGCAAAAAAATATATACAACCACTAAAAGACAACCCAATTTAAACATGGGCAAGGGACTTGAATTAGACGGTTTTCCCAAGTAGGTATACAAATGGCCAACAAGCAATGAAGAGATGCTCAGCATCATTAATAATTAGGGAAATGTGAATCAAAATCTCAGTGATATCACTTCACACCACTAAGATGGCTATTATTAGAAAGAAAGAAAAGAAAGAAAGAAAAAAAGAAAGAAAGAAACCAAACCAACTAAAACACAGGAAGTATTGATGAGGTTGTTAAGAAACTGGAACACTTATACATTGCTATGGGGAATATAAAATGGCTCAGCTGCTGTGGAAGAGTTTGGTGGTCCCTCTTAAGAAGTTAAACATAGAATTACCATATGATCCAGCAATTCCACTCCTAGCCATATATCCCAGAGTTGAAAATGGGGATTCAAGCAAATACGTGTCCATGTATGTTCATAGCAGCACTGGTCACAATAGCTAAAAGGGAACAGGCCACGTGTCCATCACTGGATGAATGGATAAATGAATTGTGATACATATACACCAGGGAATATTATCCAGCTGTAAAAAGGAATGGAATACTGACGCATACTACAATGTGGACAAACTTTGAAAACATTATGCTAAGTGATAGAAGCCAGACAAAAGGCCGTGTATGATTGAATTTGTATGATATATCCAGAATAGGTAAATCCATAGAGATGATGCAGATCGGTTTCTGCCAACGGCTCAAGGGGAAGGGGAAATGAATAGGTACGAGATCTCCTTTTGGGGTGATGAAAATGTTTGGACCTAAACTGAGGTGGTGGTCACACAATACTGTGAATGTACTAAGTGCCACTGAATTGTTCACTTCAAAATGGTTAATTTTATGTTATGTAAATCTCACCTTAGTTTGTAAAATTACATATAATTATATATATAAATTAATTCTATCTATACCGTGTTATATATATATATATAAAAATCTAGAAGGGCACACAGTATAATTAATAGTCTGACTAGTAGAAGTGTAGTTTTTTTTTTTTTTTTTTTTTGCTTATTTGTTATCTTTCGGTGAAGGCAAATTTCATTCAGAATAAGGGTAAACAGTTTTTCAGAAGTTATCATGGTATGTAGTGTATTGCAATCCTTCCTTCTACTTGTGTTTAAGTTCATGCTGCAATTCTAAGGACACATCAGTAGCACACATTCTTCCGATGCTTCCCAGCTCTTTAGAATCGGGTAGCTTATAACTTCCTATGATTGGCGATATTTTGGTTTTGTTCTGTCTGCGAGTGTTCTGAGTCCCGGTGATTAGGGGGGAGGTCCTGAGAGGAATCACAGTGATGGCCCAATGTGAGGGCTGTGCTTGCATATCAACTCTAGCCACGGCCGGAGAACCCAGGCATGAAAGGAAGGGGTAGGGAGGAAGTCTTCCAGCTCCTTCCTATGGTCCTTAAAGGAAAGAGGAAGGAACTCACACTTGTTTTGCACCTACGGTGAACCTGTTTGGATGCTGCTTTTGGTCCTTGAGCAAGCTTTGGAGTCTCTATGGGCCTCTCCGCCACTACTTCGCAAAAACGCACAGGGACTGCAAGAGCCCTTGGAGCCTTTTGCCACTCGCGTGCTCTGAGCCTGCCCAGGTGATCTACCTTATTCGGTTGAAGGTCCCCAAAGCAAATGGCAACTCTGGGTCCTCTTGTGAAAAGGGGCTCTCTTCTCTGGTCTGCCTCCCTGCTTCTCAGCCTGAGTGTGCCTAGCCCTTCCTTATGCCCAAATCCCAGGAAGGCTGACTCCAGATGGCGGAGCAAGGCCTGAGTCTCCCTCAAGTTCAGGTTGGGGAGCGGGGAGGGCACTGGATGTCCTGGCTCTGAGTAGCCTTTAATCTTACCTCTTCACACCTTCCTGGGCATTATACTGGCACCTGAGGGGGTGTAGTAATTAAGCTTCCTGTTTTTCTTTGCCTTTAGTAGGAGTATTCTCTCATACTCAACAGTTACTTCTTTTTAGAACTTTTATTCTCTTACCTGGTTTGGTTCAGAACACTTTAGAAGATGATCTCTAACAAACGTTAACAAAAATACGGTAAAGGCTGTAATGAGAGAGTCTATGTAACTCTAAGGGAGTAAGTTTAATTCCACTTTAAAGCCTCTTCATACACTTGCATTTATAAATGCATTTGGAGTATGACCTTCTTCCTGAAGTACCCTCTCCAGCAAGGAGGTGAAGCAGTGGTCAAGTCTATTCCATTTAAGGCAGATTCTCAATATCCATTTCACTCTTCAAAATAACATGTCATCCTTTTACTGCCCAGGATCTGGCCTACATGATCCTTGACTACAATTTGTAGCAGACTCCTCACTTCCCAAAACTGCTGGCTACATCTTCTGTAAAGACTGACACACCATCTTTGCTTTAAAAAAAAAAAAAAAAAGCCCCCTAATAAAACTCTCGGATACTTCCATTTAGGATGAAGAGCGCCAAAATGGAAGGAAGTTTCTTATTTTCAACCAGTAGAGAACTTACTTACTTTTGCAGTAACTTTTAAGAGAAATACTTTGTTCAGTAGTTTAATAGTCAATAGCTAACCCAAGAGTCTCTCAGTTCTGATTCTGCCTTCTTGTATTTGGGTGGCTCTGAACAAATGACAATACTTCAGTATTTGAATTTCTCATCTTTAAAAGATGGATAGTATTTCATGGACCCAAAGAATAACCAGTCAAAATCTTAATTTATCATAAAAATTGTTAAAATGTTTCATGGTAAGTATAACCTTTTGGGGAGGCAATTTGTCAGAATCTGCCAAAAATTTTAACATTTTTATTTGTCAAAGAGAGAGAGAGAGAAAGAGTCTGCACGCACAAGCAGGGGGAGCGGCAGGCAGAGGGAAAAGCAGGCCCCCGCTGAGCAGGGAGCCCGATATGGGACTCGATCCCAGGACCCTGGGATCATGACCTGAGCTGAAGACAGATGCTTAACTGACTGAGCCACACAGGCGTCCCCTGCCAAAGATCTTAAACACAACTATCTTTCGAGTCAACAATTCTCCTAGAGGTGTCTACAGATTTACCTCTGCCTACACAGGTGCTCACTGCAGTACTGTTAGAAACAGCAAAAACTAGGAAACGTGAATGACCCTCAATAATGATCAAATAGATTATGGGGCATCATACTATGCGATGTCACTCCTATGTCTGAATTGTGTGACTCAGGAGAAAAAAAAATAAGTACATCATAAACATTTAAAAGGATCTCTTTAGTCCCCCCCTTCACTGATTTTCTGGCCACTGCCGACCATACTGGGCTTTCAGCTTCCATACTGGGCCCCTGCCGACCATTCCTCATGCCACCACTTACAGGTCTATCGTGATTCCTCATGTCATTCCAGATCTCTGTTAGTACTTCCTCTTTTTCAGTGGGTGACCAATAAATTCAACTTACATAGAAGGTCCAAACCAATGGACATGCCTAAAGACCTAAGTGATTCCACTTCACCCTGGTCGGTATGATCTCCTTCAGACTGGGATATGGGCATTATATATTTGGCGTGACATATATTTCTACACCATGGTGCATGGTTAAACAGCAGCATTCCTGTAACAGAGCAACATCTTTGCCTCTTAACTCCAGGGCGCAACTTGGCTTAGAACCAGGGAATTTCCCAAGCTGTGGCAAGTGTTAGCACTACTGTTCAGTCTTTGCTATTAGAAGACAAGAGAATGAACCAGCCTACATCTTTTGTTGCATAGGTATCCAAACCATTTGCTGGCTTTTGTGTAGTTTCAAAAGGCATTTCAGGTCACTTGAAAACGAAACGAAACGAAACCAAACCAAACCAAAAACAACAAATATGAAAAAAGCTTTAACTTACCACAACCTCTTATTAATAAAGTACCCTAATAACCAGCCAATGGTTCACACTTGAGTAACAGGTAATGCCAAGACGTAGGCTGCATTTGATTTATGTGCCATTTGTAGTGATACCATCATATGCAAAAAGTGCCTGGCCGGCACTGAAAAAGAGCTATTTCAGCCCTTTCAGAGGTGTGTTGTACCAAGCTGACCTATATCTGAACTTTCATCATAGATTATGTGATGCCAAGGAAAGGAGTTGGCCACATTTTTCATTCAAAAAACCGCTATTTTGTCTATCCAGTATAGTTTTCAATATAGCTAGTTGCTACCCTAACATCTGGGCAGTACTTATAATTCTCTAGGCAGTGAGGGTAGTATCTGTCAAATGGCACTGTCACATAAATTATTTTTTTCATCCCTGTGGCACACAGGACACAAAGATTTCCTTTTTCAGATTTCACTCTAAGAAAATTAAACATGGCAAGTATTAACACCTTGACAGATGACCACAACAATGACAGCAACTAGCCTGCCGTAGTGCCCTACCTTCACACGGGAGAAGTTACGGAACGGAGACGAATTTAGTTAGGTTTTAATCCATACTGACTTTTGGAGTGCCCCAAATTTAATACTAAAATTTATACTGGTTTTCCTATTAAGAACATCTTCATACCCATAGTGCTGTAACTATCTAAACATTAAAACTGTTCCTACACGTTAACTTTACAACAAATCATCCCAATTATACCAAGGCTTTACACTAAAATACCTAAAATCTCAAGCCCTAGGGATACTGCTGAGACACTAAACAGAACTGTATTAGCTCCACCAGATTGAAGAGTTTTTGTCTTTTTTCTGTCAAGATCTGAAGCCAGTTAACAAAAAGTTTTTGTTCCCATTCTCGACATCTTAAGAAACTGGTAGTTGTCATGACACACCCACTAAAGTTACAAGAGTTTCCTTGAGGCATAATTCACTTTTAATTGGATCACTTACCAGCAACAGATGTTGACAGTTGTCATGCTATAGCTGTAAGCAGAAACATCCATGTAAGGATACTAACTTGTTCCTGTTGACTAAAAACTTTTATGTATTTTCATAATCACAGCCTGAGGTCCTCCATCTAACTTAGAAAACTGATAAATTTAGATTTATAATCACTTTAACTGCATGTGCCTTGCTTTGAAAAACTATCTTGTTTAACCCAACATTCTGAAAGTAAACTTAACTTTTCTGCATTTATATATACAGCACCCCCTGAGAACACTGACAAAAACTTGTTTTTATCAGATCATGAACCTATTTATAAACATAAATATTTTTAAAGGGAAAAACTTTGCAGACCTTATACTTGTTTAAATGGTGCTGCTAAGAGTTACTACTGGAAAGATTAAAATATGTATATAACAAAATCTTAAAATCTTAAGTGAAAGCCATTTAACTAATATTTAAAACCTCTGCAATTATTAGTTTATTAGTATCATCCAGGACTCAGATGTTCAGTATTCCTCCTGAAATTACATAAACAAATGCAAATGGAAAGAATCCAAGTCAAAATTATATAACAAAACAGCACTCCATCACAAAAGCGTGTAAAATTACAAGAACGCTATTTTAAAACACTGGCACTTTAAGAGAACGATAATCTCAAAAAACCACAAAATTGCCAAATTGTTCCCTAAACTGCTAAGTAGATAAACATGACTCTAATGAATGAGTTAGGGTTTTGTAAAGAAAAATCAAATTCAAATCAGATAACTCATACTGAAATACAAAGTTTTAAGTGTCTTCTTCCCTTAGGTCTATTTGACTTTTATAAAGGAACAAACTATAATATAGGAAAATATACCTGATTTTAAATGTGGCATACATTTTAGAAGTTGGCCCAATTAATTAAAAATACCTTTAATGGAAAGTCAAGTTTCCTAAGAAATCCGTATTCAGATAAATAGGAGAAGACATTTACAGCCAGCACGTTTTTCCAGAGCCTTTGCTGGGACTAATGTCAACAAAAAATTTAATATGGCAGTCTTGTATTTTAAGCTCACGCTTTTGGGGATACATTCTCAGGTCTTCTTTAATGTGGGAACTGCAAATATAACTGCCATTACATGGTAATGGGAGTTAAAAGAATGTAGAGTCCTCATGTAAAGATTAGAACATACTTTTCTCTTAGTCCTTCAAGGACAGACTTTTCAAAATGTTTGATTCTACTAATCCCATGCTGTGAATAGACTGGTTACTCTTCACTTTATAAATGTGACTGGGCTATGTGTGATCTGATATCAATCGATCAAGATTTGAGTTTCAGTTATGGATGAAAACTGTCTCAATTCAACTTTTATTACCCTCATCATGAGTATGCAGGGTGCAGACAAAAGCTTTTTATCAGCTAACTATATGAAAAGATAAACACTGTAATAATCCATGTGATCCAAAATGGGCAAAAGCAAAAGACTAGCTTCCCCTCAAGAAGAAAAATTTCAGACCTATGAAAAGGACAACAATACTAATAAAAAAAATTGTATTTACTTAGAAGCATTCAGAATGTCAACAAAACAGCTGCAACTTTTTTTTTTTTTTGCAATTACAGAGTGGTATTCAGTTAACAGAACAACAATTATTTCGTAGAAGCTGCATCAGAGACAACTGAAGATGAAAAACTACCATCCCCATATATAACTAATTTGTGCTGTGCACCAACAAGAACCTGCTTTAAATTTCCATGCCAATTTACAACCCCCATACTGTACCAGGCAAGGTTAGTGGCTATTGAAAATACCACCAGGACAGGGCTATCTAAAGACACATTCGGTAGTGTGTTAACTATACAAAAAAAGACACTGTACAGTTTAAAAACAAATCTTACACAGCCTTACATTTCAATTTTTTTCTTTAAAAGGAGTGAGTTGTGTACAGGGGGGTTAAATGCTTTATAGACAAGAAAAAAAAACTGCGCTAGAACCAACTTATTCATCATCATCATCTTCTTCTTCATCTTCATCTTCTTCATCTTCCTCCTCCTCCTCATCCTCTTCATCTTCCTCATCTTCCTCCTCTTCCTTCTTTTTCTTGCTCTTTTCAGCCTTGACAACTCCCTTTTTTGCTGCATCAGGCTTTCCTTTAGCTCGGTATGCAGCAATATCCTTCCAAAACAACGGCAGGAGAAAGTGGAAGGAAAGACAAAACAGTTAAGTAAAGGGAGAAATAAAAGTAACACTGAACTTGACCAAAACTTGATGAAAACATCAAGATCCCAATTACACGAAAATACCACGTATCTATAGACTCACCCCGACTCCATAAATGACTGAAGGATGCATATAAAAACACTAGGAGATAACTGCAATTAATAATCCATAACTTACAGAATAACATGGTCTAATACTTGCAATGTTATGCCTCACTGAAGTACAATTATGTACCACATCCTAACTTTAGTTTATTAAAACTAGAATGTAGAGACTTTGATTAAAGGGTAGACACTGCCACCTTCTGAATGCAAAACAGCATTCTACAGGTTTATCCCAGACCCTAATCCATAGTAGAAAATTTTGTCTTAAAAAAAAAAAAAAAAAGGGTAATTTGCCAGTAAGCGTGCAATTAGGTTAAGAAAAATCTAGAAACCAACATTTTTCCAGATGCCTAAATAAGCTAAAATTCAACTTAATATTCCAATTCAAAGTATAGGAGCCACAGCTTTTTCTTTATCAACAGACTTAGAACTTTTTAACGAAGTTGGGATTTTTTTCTTTGGTTATCTAAGGAGTCAACATAAATGTTTCAGGGTACGTTTAAGAAGGATATAGTCTTTATTACTTTGCCCAGACTATTTTTATAACGTGTGTCTGTTCATTTAAAGTAATCATTTGACTCAAAGTGACTACCAAAATTCTCGCAAATTTGGAGGTATTAGAGAATAACAAAACCAGCTTAAGTGTATGGCCCTGCACCCAAATTAAAAAAAAATTAACAATTTGATCTTCTATACTCTTTGAATGATGGAAAAGAATTAAGACTATAGCCAGCCAATGGCACACTGAATGTAGCTGTTAATCTAAAATCTGCATTACACCCCAAACTCTTAGAAAACCACAAGAAAATAGGAAACTGAGATGAGGTACCAAGTATAATCTAACATCTGGCATACCCTTTCATCATTACACTGAGCAAATCCATACTTCTTACCTTTTCATATTTTTCCTTCAGCTTAGCAGCCTTCTTTTCATAAGGCTGCTTGTCATCTGCAGCAGTGTTATTCCACATCTCTCCCAGTTTCTTTGCAACATCACCAATGGATAGGCCGGGATGTTCTCCTTTGATTTTTGGGCGATACTCAGAACAAAACAAGAAAAAGGCCGAACTAAAAAGACAAATTTAATTTTAGGATTTTAGGTTTACTATCAAATGTGTATTGTACTGTTTATATAAAAGCCACCTCTAATTTCTACCAGATACTGGACAGGGTACAGATGTTATATGCTAAATATCCTTCATAACCAAAGCTTAACTTACAGCTATTTAACTTATGGTACTACTAGTTGAAGATGTACTATGGCTAAATGCTAGAGGTCCAAAAACAATTCTGCAAATCACTCTAAGTATTTCAGATTGTTGGTATCTCTCAAAGTTACATTTAGGAGATATATTAAGTGAAGGAGGCAAGTGTCTAATTCAAATGCTCTGGTTAAGCCTCCCATTTAATAGGAATTTTACTTACAATATTCAAATATACCAATGTGAACCACTTCCAGCTAGAAACTTTGATCATACACTCCAAACCCACCAGGTAGCTTGCTAAACTTCTATCTGATCCTACTGCAAAACCCTCCTTGAAAATAAAAACAGGCAAGATACTTACGGAGGCCTCTTGGGTGCATTGGGATCCTTGAACTTCTTTTTTGTTTCCCCTTTAGGGGGGATATAAGTTTTCATTTCTCTTTCGTAACGGGCCTTGTCCGCCTTTGCCATGTCTTCAAATTTTCCTTTCTCTTTAGCAGACATGGTCTACAAAAGAATTATTCGTAAACTTAAGTCGATAATGAATTTTAATAAATTGTCCTCAAAGTATTAAAATGACTAAAATAAGTATCCTTTGCTATTTATTCAGTAGCCTGTTCTAACATCACCACTCATGTTATACAAATGGCACCTAGGCTTTTTTAAAATCTTAATTTGGATTTAACTTTTAAAAAATTACCTCCTTAGTATGTTTCAAGCCCCCTTACCTTCCACCTTTCTGAGCACTTCTTAGAAAACTCTGAGAAGTTGACTGAAGCATCTGGGTGCTTCTTCTTATGCTCCTCTCGGCAAGTTTGCACAAAGAATGCATATGATGACATTTTGCCTCTCGGCTTCTTAGGATCTCCTTTGCCCATGTTTAATTATTTTCTAAAAAGAGATAAAGTGAATGTTTGATGTTAGCAATGAAATTATAGCACTTTAACTTCATGGGCAGTGAATGAAAACCTCAGTACGGGTTATTTAACGGTAGTGACATTAACCTCCTATAATATTAAACAAGAAAACGGCAGGGATAGCCAATTCCTAGAAGAGGCTATGCCAAGCAAAAAAAACCCCCCCAAAACAAAAAAGAAAACCCCAAACGGTCCTTCAGTGAGCTCAAAAAAGTATAGACACGATGGTATCCTCATACAGTATTCGTTACTCATCTGCCTGTATCTGCTCTGAACGAATACCTCATTTAAAAACTTTTTAAATGTACAAAACCATTTTAAATCAGCAAAACCAAAGACCACAAAACTAATGCTGCCGATTGGTGGATCTGCACCACCTAAGGAATAAATAGGTAAGAGCCCACGTGAGTAGACTTTTTCCAAATTATGGGCCTAAATCACCGTCTACCTGAAGTTTTCCCAATGAGGACTTTAAAAATACTCTCTCTGCACAAAACTTTGCTGGGAGGGGGGAGGAGTAGAAAGCTCCAGCGCTCGGACCCAGGCTGGGGGGTGGCGGTGGTATTTGTACGGCTGCCACCGCGAGGCAGCCTCGTTTCCTATCGGTTTGGCCCCGAGATGTATTTCAGTTCTGACTAAACACGTCCGGTCTGAAGTTTCTTCGAGTAAACAAGGATGAGGGACAAAAGCCACTCCTGCTGGTTGCTCTGCCTGCCCCCCCCCCCAAGCAGGGGAGTATTTTTTTTTTTTAATGTGTGAAAGTCGGGGCGCCGCGCGAGGCGGGCTCCGCACACCTTCCCGCCACTCGGCCCCCACCCCCAGAACTTCGGTGGCGGCGGAGCAGCCGAGGAAACGCGGGGCCGCGGCCCGGCCTCCAGGCCCGGCCCGCCCGCGCCGGGGCCGCCACGTGCGCCCGCCCGCCTGCCCGCCGGCGCAGGCCCCGCAGGCCTCCCCCATTTTGTCAGCTCGGCGGAGGGAGAAGCCCCGCTCGAAATGGGGGCTGGCTCCGCCCGCGGCCGCCGGGGCCGGCGCGCACGGAATGGCCGCTGCGCGTCTTCCCCGCCTGCGCCGCCGCCGCCGCCGCGAGGGCGAGCGCGAGCGAGAATATGGCTCCTTCCCTTTGTGTGTATGTGTGTGTGTGTGTGTGTGTGTGTGTGTGAGTGTGTGAGTGTGAGCGCAGGCGGGCGGGGTGCGCGCCGCGCTCTGGCGCACACACTCGGCCATTACAGCCGGGGGGAGGGGCGGGGGGCACGCGGACCCGGACCCTCCCCCTCCCGACCCGCGGGGAAGGGGGCCGCCCCGGGAGGCGCCCACCGGCCCGCCGCTCCCCGTCCCCCTCCGCGCGGGACCGCGCGCCCCGGCCGCCCCCGCACGGAGAACGCGGGGCTGGGAAGAGAGGAAAAAAAAAGTTGCCTCGGAACTGCTGCGCCCAGCTCCCCCGCCCGCTCCCGCCCGCCTTGTTTTCTCTCCAGCCAGCAGCGCCGGGCCGAGTCAGCCATGTTCCAGCGAGCGCAGCGGCGCCGCTCCCCCCGCCGCCGAGCCGCCGCCGCCGCCGCCGCGCCCGGGCACAGGCCGGCGGGCCCGGCCC
>NC_058405.1:70832704-70857676 GCF_002201575.2 Neomonachus schauinslandi | reverse complement strand
GCCCGCCCGCCCGCCTGCCCTCCCGCCGCCGGCCCCGCCGCCCGCCGCCCCCCGCGCACGCCGGCAGCCCGAACACTCGGCCCGGGGGCCGAAGACACGTTAAAAAAATTTTTTTAATTAAAAAAATTTTTTTTTGCGCCAGTCAGCGCGGACGCCGCCGGGGGTGGAAACTCGCGGGGCTCGGGGTTCGCAGCGCCTCAGGCAGCCTGTGGGCCGGGGTTCCGGCGCGGGGCAGGGCTCCCGGCGCCCGAGAAGAGGCTCGCTCCGTGCGCAGTTCCCCCCACGGTCCCCCCTCATTTGCCTTTGTGTGGATCCTGACCCGCCGGCTCCCGGCCGCGGGGATCCGGCCACCGCGCGGGGTGGAGAGCTGCCGGAGGCGCTCTCCCCGCCGCGGCGCTGCCCCAGACTCACCCTCAGCGAGGCACAGAGTCGCCCAGTGCCCGTCTGGCTCTCACTTGCCCCGGCGCTGTCTCTATGGAGCTCAATGTACTGCAATGGCTGTGAGAGCGGGAGCCAGACGCAGCCTCCTCACTCTCTCCGCTCTGTAACATTACTCTCCAGCCAGCGCGGCTCCTATTGGCTACCGCCAACTCACGGGGCTCGCTCATTGGCCCGATACCTCCCATTGTCCTGACCAGAGCCCGTTTGCTATTGGCTGTCTCCGGGGACACGTCATCAAGGATTGAAACAGCGCGCAAATCTGAATGTGTGTGTATGCCGGGCAAAGAGGCTGAGGCGGGAGAGGCAGAGGCAGAGGCAGCAGCTGCTACGGGAAAGCAGAGCTCTATGGTGTATGTGTGCATGTGTCTAACCCAAGCCAGCCCCACACCGGAGCGGCCGCCGGAGCGAAAAGGGCCTGACTTTTCCACAAGTGTCTCCAACTCCTCAGGCAAAAGAGACACTCACAGGCCTCCCCCCCCCTTCTTACCCCAAACTCACTTCCAAAGCCACTGAGATAAGAGGCCCCAGAATTTTAACAGACCTTCAAAAGTGAGGGCGACAGTATGAGATCACGTCCCCTGAAAATTGGGGTGTCGGCTAGTGCAGGGGGGCGAAGGCAGCCAAGATTCGAGCCCCTCAACAGCATATGGTTGCATTACACTTTAGATCTCTGGAAAGGCAGGGCTTTCCCTATAACAAAGTGACATGATCCAGTCAGCCGGTTTTAAAATACCCCTTTTCTGGGCTCATAAGCTGTAACGTCAAGCTTGCTGAGCAGCTGAAATCTTGACTCACTGTACAGGCATTCAGTTTCACTCTTTTTCTTGGTTTGATAGAGTTTCACAGCATGTCTAGAACTTTTTATTTAAATACAAAGCACTGTCTTAACTTCCTGGAAATCAAATAATTATTCCATGTAATTAAAGCACAGCTACTTCGTCTCGATATGGGGTACTCTAGCAGGAAATGTTTGTGAGGGCCTGCTAGAATTAGCAAATTCATTAGAGACCACATTTTTAACTGTTTGGCTATTTTATTTGACTGGGTGTGGATTACTGTTATAATCAAACGAATCCTTGTGATGCTATCTTTCCCTCCCATCACACCACTTACTGCATCCATGTAACTGCTCTAGGATTACAGCAGTTGTAGGTATATTGTTACCCGGAGGATTAGATGCAGGCAGAGAGTGCATATGCCCAAATCCACAGGCTGTGGTTTCTCTAACTCACCAAGCTGGCCGGTATTAATAGACATACTTATTATGTCTGAAAAGAAAAGGTACTAGCTATAATGGCCAGTTCTGAAGACTATAGCTCTATCAGTCTTCTATGAAACTATTATCTATTCCTCCTTAGCCTAAGCAGACCACACCCCTATTCAGTTATAACAGACTTCCCCTTTTTCACTCTCTAATGGTGTGTTTATACACTTCTAAATCCACCAGCCAATTCCTCCCAATGTAATAGATCAAAGTTAAAATAAATCATTTTATTATGTTAATTTCATTTCTTATATCCACTCAAAGCATCCATAACCAAATGTATTTGCTCCCATTTATTAAGCTGTTTGAGAATAGGCTTAGATAACCTTTCCTGACCAATGGTTTTAATGCTTACTCCTTTTTAAAAAAAATACATGACTAGCCTCAGGGATTATAGCCTCGTTGAATGGATAGTACATGACACCTGCATGTGAAAATGAGTATAATATTAAAGAATATATAAACTAGTATAATGTACATGCAGTATTTAAAAAGTAAACATCTAAAGGTAACTTTTATATTGTTATTTTCACACATATTTACTCTTGTCTACTTTCTCTCTGAATCAAATTTTGTGCTCTATTCAAATCTAGACATTTACTTCAATTCTGCTTTACAGTCCCTGCCTATATCGCAAAATATTCATAAAAATTTTTGGCATTTTAAATGGCATCCACAATATCGAAATTTGACTATTATTTGAAGACAGCACCATCAGTATTTTTCAGGAGCAATGTTGGATTTGCACTGTCCCAACCACACACTTTTACCAGTTTTCTATAACAGCTTACTCCTACCAGGCTAAGTTCACGGTCACAGAACCATGGGAAAGCAATGGACGCACACAGGTTTCTATTTAAGCAGAATGGTATGGTGAGTAATAGGCACTAGATTTAAATAGACCTGAGTTCAAATCCCAGCTCTGCTTCTTAGCTGTATAATCTTAGGTTTTTTAACCACTTTGTGCTTCAAGGCTCTCAGCTAAAATGGAAGTGATCACAGGGTTGTTGTAAAGATTAAACTTTTTTTTCAAAGCTTTCAAATTATGTCATGCTGATCCCTTCAAACCCATGACTTAGAAAACATCAAGTGTGGGGCACCTGGGTAGCTCAGATCGTTAAGGGTCTGCCTTCGGCTCAGGTCATGATCCCAGGGTCCTGGGATCAAGCCCCACATCGGGCTCCTGGCTCAGCGAGGAGCCTGCTTCTCCCTCTCCCTCTGCCTCTCTCCCTGCTCATGCTTTCTCTCTCTCTATCTCTGTGTCTCAAATGAATAAATAAAATCTTAAAAAAAAAAAAAAGAAAACATCAAGTGCAATTAAACTCGAGTTTTTCTTGATTATTTTAATTTTATATGAGGGCAGTGGTTGCAAATCTAATTAAGTTTTTTTTTTTAATCCTAGACTCAAACAACACTAATTTTCATCCATGCCTTTATATATTCCCAAGTATAACAGAGGCCATGTTGGAGAGAAGAAAATAAAAAGCTCCATTTACAGGCACAGCATTTCTCATTTGTTTTTCTGTGATTTAGGCAGGGAAAAGCATAAAAAGGAAGGAAACTTTTAAATAAACCTTACAAACTTCTAGCTCTAGTTCTGCAACCTTGATGTTCACTTATTCATGATGTTAGACCCCTTCCTTCTTCAACATGAGTCGTTGGCCAGAAATTGGCATATATTTTACTTTAGAGTTATTGGGTATTTTATTCTAAATTACAAAGATAACTAATTCAAAAAGCCTGAACATTCTCTCCCTACCTGATTTAGCTAACTGAATTACAGATTTTCATTAATATAGTTTACACCCATCCTGAAGCCTGCCTCGATCTCCTCTAGGATAGGTGAAATGCTTCTCTTCTGTGATCCCATAATATTCTGTACATTAATTACCATGCTCACAAGTGTACTTATCCAGTTATGTGTCTGCTTGTCGTACGGCACTGCATCCCTTAAAGGCAGCGACCCTAGCTTATCTTTGTATCCCAAGCACCCAGCAGGGTGCCTGGTATCTAGCAAGCACTAAATAAAGGCTGTTGAATAAATGAATTAACAGCTGAAAGAGTACTTACTGCAAATTATTGTTTTAATCTTCCTCTTCCATCTTTGGAGATAAGCATTTGGGTCTCTCTAAATCAGAAGGCAGGAAAATAGAATAATAAGTAGTAAGTAAATGTTAGGATACTAAGTTGAGGATAGATGCCAATTGCATCTCATTCCTATAACTTAAAAAGGGGAAGATGGGGTTGAGGGGCTGGAGGGGATCTTGAATTTAGACAAACACATACATTTTTAGCATTTAGCAGTTTCCAACTAGGCCAAGGTTATTCCTTGTTGGATACAGTGAACTATGGCAAGACAAATAAGAATTTATCACAGAAAACTGCAAGAATGTCTACCCAAAGGTTGCTTCTAACAGACCTTTGAAACTTAACACTAATGTAAAAAAATAGAAAATGCAGACGGGGCTGTTAAGTCTTTGGCTGAAGGATACTGATTCCTCCCCAATGCAATGAGTCCTAAAGTCAAGCTATGTGAATTCTCTTGTCTCTCCTTCTCAAAAAGGGCCAGGTTCTGAAAAGGAGCAGAAACACTAAACCAAATTGTCTGATGAGGTCAACCATACTAGGGATCATACATACTTAAAACTTTTTTTTTTTTCTTTTCCCCAAGTGTGCTGAAAATGAAGGAGAGAGGAATTCAGGAAAAGAAAAGACAGGTTTGTGAAGTCTGGACTACAACCTGGGACACTGAGTTCCAAGCCTCCCAATCCCCCACACAGGGACTTCTGGATAGCCCCTAAGGTCTGTGCTCCATTTCCCCAACTCTTACTTAGGACTAGTGATACCTTATCTAACTTGAAAGGGTGGTACAGGATAGGCACAAAGCAAGACCACAGGTGGAGGGCAGAGAGGTGGTGTTACATTTGTCAGTGTGCGGAGAAGGGGAACCTGGTCCGGAGTGCTTAAGTACTTATGCCCCCAGTCTGAGTTTTGTCTGAATGTGGCTTGCAGATGGGCAAACAGTGGCTTCAGCTGGGGGCTGCACTGAGGGCCGAGGCAGAGAAAACAGTCCCGAAGCTGATGTATACCAATAATATCTCTAGAATTGGAATATTCCACTGGTGAATAAGGAAGAGATATCATACCTTTTCTTAATAAGATGCCTGTCCTCTGCCTAGTAAAATAATGGTATACCTGGGGAGGGGAAAATTTATTAGTAAAACTTTATATAAAACGATGATCTAAATTCAAAAAATATCACTATTAGAGGTCTTGATCTCAAGAACCACATCAACAGACCAAATTCAGCTGCTGTATTGAAAGTGCTATAAACCTTAAGAATAAATGTTTTAGCACACCTACCAAAGATGGCTACAAGCAAAAAGAGGGACGACAGCAAGTGTGGGTGAGGATGTGGGGAAACTGGAAATGTCATACATGGCTGTGAGCGTGTAAAATGGGGCAGCTGCTTGGGAAATCAGTCTGACAGTCCTTCCAAAGGTTAAACATAGAATTACCATATGACCCCGCAATTCCCACTCCTAGGTATGTATCCAAAAGAAACAAAAACATGTCCACACAAAAACTCGCACATGAATGTCCATAGCAGCCTTATTTGTAATAGTCAAAAAGTGGAAACAACCCAAATGCCCCTCAACTGATGAGGGGATAAATGAAATGTGGCAATCTATACGGCTGGGTATTATCAGCGACAGAGGGGAAGGAAGGACTGATTCTTGCTACAACATGGATGAAACTTGGAAACATGAGGCTAAGTGAAAAAAGCCAGTGACAAAAGGCCACATATCGTAGGACTCAATTCACATGAAACGTCCAGAATGCAGAAATTTATAAAGATAGGAAGTAGTTTAGTGGTAGCCAGGAGTTGGGAGGTGAAGGGAAGGGGAGTGACTGCTAATGGTTATGGGGACAAAAATGTTCTGAAATCACATTATAGTAATGGTTGCATAACCCTGTGAATATACCAAAAATCACTGAATTGTGAGTTATAGCTCAAGAAAGCTATTTTTTTAAAAAAAGGAATAAATGTTTTAGGAGTGGTTTTGGTTAACTAACAAACAGAGAAGGGGATGACAGAACACTACCTACTAGCTAATTTTGTCCAGTCCTTTCCTGCTGCTGCCCCCGTTATTGAACACCTTGTGAAAATGGTGGCTTTCCTCTTCAGTAGGTGGAAATTTCATCTATTATTGGAGTTAACAGATTATGTGCTTACCGTGTATTTTTGCTACAAAATAATGTTAAGAGCACTTCCCAGGGGTACCTTGGGAGGTTTTTCTTGAGAGCCCGGGGTGACTGCAATAAGCCAGCTGAACCATAAAAGTTAGGTCGGAGTGCAAACTGGCAGGCCTCTGGCCTTATCTGATGCACCGATGTTTCATTCGGCCAACACAGTGTTTTTAAAAGTTGGATTTTTTCCACATTAAAGAAATCCAGATATTTGGCTTCTTTTGAAAAATCAGAGATCTGATAAGCTTGTATCCACACTTCGATAGGGTGACAATCTTACAGCATGAATCATGGCTGCCTCCCTCAAAGGGGGTGTTTGTCCTATAGTTGGGCCACAATCCCAACACCATTGCCTAAGCTTTCTACTTGACTTCTCACCCACTCATGCTACCTGCCTGGCCCATCTACAGGGCTAGACACTTGAGCTTGCAAGTCCCGAGTTGGGTCCTTATTATTTTATGGCTATGAGCTGCGATTCTGAAATTTTCTTGATCAGAGATTCCTTTCATAGAAACACTATCACGACAGGGAACACAGAGAGCAGGAAACTGAAGCAGAGGGGTCCCTTGGGTGAGAAACAGAACCATTTTTGGTGATGTCATAGGTAGCATGTACTCTTGCTGAGTAATGAGGAGTCTGACTGTGCTGCAGAGGATGAGGTCTTATAGCCCAGACGAAAGACTAGAGAAATAAGCTTTATTTATCACATGTCTCCTATGTGCTGAGCACTATACATAGATCATTTCATTTAATCCTCCACAGTGATCCTACAGGTCAAGATGCTTATTGGTTTTTTATAAATCATGACAAGGAGGCTCAGAGAGATCCCTTAAGTTGCCTAAGGTCACACAGCTAAGTGAGAAAGCGACAATATTGACCCAGTTCTGACCCCAAAGCTAAAGATTTCTCCATTAAGCCCCATGACCTTCCAGTTATTAGCTTAGCTAATAAAATTTTTAAAAAGATCACATTTTCCCACCCAAGTATACCTCATAACCTCATGGGAATCCTGACTTGGGTTTACAGCCTTGGCTTTCAAGGCTTTTGGATAGGACCAATACAGTTTGTATATACAACATCTGAGAAAAGGTTTCATGAGACAATACCTACCACTACTGTGGTAGAGACTGCCTTTTCTCCTAAAATCTTAAATTTACTTCCCGGCCCACCAATGGGCCCCACAGTTTGTAAAACACTGCATTAGAGCTATAGTAAATGAGCCCCGTTTCCCATCAAGGGTACCAGCCACTCTAGATGCCAAGTGCAGGTACTGCAGGCTGACTGAACAGGACTGAAGAGAGGGGCAGATCGGGAGACGTGCTCAGCATCCATGACCTGCAGCCAGAGCCCCCCCAGAGCAGCAAACGAGTTTGGCGCCAAGACTGTGGGACTGTCCCAAGCCCAGAGAAAGACTCTGGAGACAGGAAAGGGGAGTACTTTGCTCTGCCAGGGAGACCCAAGACAAAAATTAGTGCTCAGGCCAGAGGCCTCTGGGAAATGCAAAGAAGATCCCTGCACATCACCAAGGCCTAGAAGAGCCATCCTAGCAGCCCTGATAAATATCATCCTCACCTGGGTGAGATTCCCCACCTTGGATTTGCCTCTAATGAAAGTCAGAGGCCAGAAGAAGCACAGGAGTCCCTCTGCCAATCAGGAGCTGGACTGGTTGGAAAGATGGTCTCATCTCCCCAGCCAGGTACCAGGCCTTTTTGTTTAAAAACCACAAGCCCAGAGTGGCTTGTGGGGCTAAATAGCAGGTGATTGCTGACCCATACCTGTTGCTCATGAAGATGTTAATTAAAAAAAAAAAAATCAACGACAAAAATACATGTATGCTTTTTCTGAAAGGTTGCTGTTGATCTTTGTTCTAAGGTTTTCTTTTGCCTTGCAAGAATGGGAATAAGGAAGTAGGAAGGAGATAACCCGATTTAGCATATTCTAACATCAGTACTACCAGCAAATTGATCCCACACTCAGAAATGGAACTGATTTGGAAACATTCATGGTATTTGACCAGTGATTTCACTTCTAGGAAATATTTAGAAAACAATCAGAAAGAAGTAAAAAGCGCAAAGGTCTAACAATATTAACTGCAGCATTATCTACAATGTGGAAACCTACATACCCAATGACAGGGGTTTGGTGAAATAAATTCTGGTCCACCCTTATGACAGATTACCATGGTGCCACTATCCAGTTGTTATGAATACTAAATTCAATGCCATGGAGAAAGATTCATAATATCTTACGAAGGATCCCTGGTTTGGAAAAAAGTGTATATGTAAATCCAAAAAAGAATGGAAGGATATACTAAAAAATGGTAATAGTGTTTATTTCTGGTGAAAGGTTATCTTTGTTTTCTCCTTACACCCTTCAGTATTTCCTCAGTTTTCTACAATCAATTTATATATCTTCTGTAATTAGAAATAAAAGCCCCAGTTTGTTAAAAGAGGAAATTTGCTAATAAAGGACTCAAAGATTTGATCATTTTGAAAAATTCAGACCTCGTTACTCTAGAAACTCTTCCCTATAAGGAAATATACTATATATATATAGTATGCTGTACTATATATACGTAAGTCATGCACATTTATCATAGGCCTGAAGTAAAGGCATCTCCATTGTTATCAACAAGTGACCATCCTGATAACACAAATCAGAATTAGGTAACTGCTGGAAAGAAAAGAATCAGCATCTACTTGAAACAGATTTTACCTCTCGTCTCTACTGATGTGTCTTCTTTAGTGGATATTCCTTCTTTCCCCATAATTCAGTTCCCAGTCGGCTTTTTGCTTCTCTGCTCTCTTAGCGACCTAGGCGACTGCACGTTGAGTCTTAACCTCCATCTCTACATAAATGACCCTAAACTTCCCTTTCAGCCTTAGGCTCTCTCCTGGACACCACCACTCACCAGTTTCTCAAGTTCACCTGCCTCCTTGCTAGAGCATGCCTCTTTCCAATTTCCCCACTCACTCCGACGTCCCACACTGGCTCCAATTCTAGGAATCTGAGATTGCCCCCTTCTAGCTCTTTTCTCACATTAAATCTATAACATCTATGTCACAATACTTTGAATCATTTTTTTCTTTTTTTTTTTTTCATTTCTATTGGCCCCAACTCTAGTTCTGGCATTAGCTATTTTGTGGTTCAGAGAGGAGAGTTTGGAACCAGGCCCCGTATTTTAAAATCCTGGCCCTGGCACTAACTAGCTGCGTCACCTTGGACCAAGTGAATCAACCTCTGAGCCTCACCTGCTCCTATAAAATGAATACTCCCCTTTGAGGGGAGTTGTGAGTTTAAATGAGCTCATATACAGAAAGAGCTGAGCCTAGTATGTAAATTGCTTAAAACACTGTAGATGATCAACAGATGTTGGCTGTTTATTTTATAGATCATTTTAAAAACTGGTATTATTAGTATTTTCTCAATGAATAAAACTCCACTGCTTAAAAACTTTCCACTTAATTACAACGTTTTCGTCCAAATTAACTCCACAATCCTCACCTGGCCTTCAGGGCCCTCCCTATTAAGGCACATTTCTCTCTGCTTCCCCTTCTTTTTTTTAAAAATTTTTTAAAGATTTTATATACTTATTTGTCAGAGAGAGAGAGAGCACAAGCAGAGGGAGAAGCAGGCTTCCCGCTGAGCAGGGAGCCCGATGCGGGACTGGATCCCAGGACTCCAGGATCATGACCTGAGCTGAAGGCAGTCGTTTAACCAACTGAGCCACCCAGGCGCCCCTCTGCTTCCCCTTCTACTGCTCGCCTATTTTCCAATCCACCTGGACCTTGTACTCTCCTACCTTCGAGCTTCTGGTTGTTTCTTTTGCTGGTAGTGTCCTTCCCCCACCTCTACTGCTACAATCCAACCTGTCCTTTAAAACCTTCCCAACCTTTTGTAAATCTCAACTTGGTGGAGCTTTCTTTCATTTTTGAGTGCTGCCTTTCCAATGGTTCTACGTTGTTGTGCACAGAACAATATATGATCATGTTTTGTAACCTATATAAATATATTCCATATTATGCTCTCTTTGTCTGTTTCTCCAGCACTTTGTTCATCACAGGCACCCAATGTCAGCGAACGTAAAGGTGCGGTTTGGCTTTCTGTCCACACCTATCACGTTGTTGATACTCAATTTTAAGAAATGATACCTAGAATTCCCTTCCCTTCATAGATTAAATTACATTCGAGTATGTTGACTTTAGGGACATGCAGCAAAATGTATTGTCATGTGGTCATTTTTGTTGGTCAAATCCGTTGATATGGGCAGCTTCAAATTCAATTCTGTTTAGGTTGGCCCCTATCTTGATCATTTGGGGCAATGTTTTTATGAACCGCGGTTTTAACAGATTTTCTTTTCCGCTTTTTACCGTGTGAGACGTTATAGTTCGTAAGCTCGTAAATCTATTCATATTTTGATTCACGTAGTTTATTAAAAATCTTTAAAGTCAAAACCGTAACGCCAGGTTTCGAAATGGTTGCGTTTGTGTGGCAACAAAGAGGCTTTCTGAGGTTAAAACACATTTTTTCCCACAGTGCCAGATATAACAAAGGTTCATAAATTCCCCTAAAGTGTTATCACTGTTCTTGTGTAGAAAAGCTACTTTGACACCAAGTGTGTGCTCGCCCAATTCAAGGAATTCAATCTAGGTTTTACATTTGGAACAACAACAACAACAAACCAGTTTAGATTCACCTGGAAATACTCCAGATGTAACAGGAGTAGTGGATTCCCCGGCTGATGCTAGTGGTGGTAGGAAGAGGGATGCAGAGTAAGCCCCACCTGCGAGGTCCCTATAAGGACCAACTCTCCAGGATTTTGGTCACTCCCACCCAGTGCTGCACTCCCCGTACTGTCACTCTCCCCCTCCCTCCCGGCTCCCCCCGCCCCATCCCTCCCTCTCCCTCCCCCCCCCAGCCTTCTCTACTCCGCCCCCACCCGCCCCCTGCTTCTCTCCCAACAATAGCCGCTGCTTCACAAACAGGGTGCTTGAAGCACCTAGTTCCTGGGATTTATACTTGCCAAGTGGCTTTGGGAAACAAGCTTTTCTCAAGCCTAAGCATCAAAAGGCACTTATTTCAACACTTCAGGGAAAAATAGTAAATAAGGAAATTAATAATCTCATCCCGCGCAGAAGAATAGATTTTGGAGAGGCTACCTCTCTGGTTTCCAGCCTCTCTTTTTTTTTTTTTTTTTAAGATTTTATTTATTTATTTGACAGAGACAGAGAGAGCAGGAACACAAGCAGCGGGAGTGGGAGAGGGAGAGCAGGCTTCCCGCCGAGGAGGGAACCCGATGCGGGGCTCGATCCCAGGACCCCGGGATCATGACCTGAGCCGAAGGCAGATGCTTAACGACTGAGCCACCCAGGCGCCCTCCGGCCTCTCTTTTAAAAGAGGTAGAATATTAGTCTCTTCAATCTTTTTCCTTTTGTGTTTTCTTACCTTACCTACACAAATGTCGACTTCTGGCAGGTAGAAACCATGTCCTGACCTAAGCAGTATATGGTGGCAAGGGGTAAGCTATATGTTTATTAATGACAGAAGATGCAAAGAACATTTTATGTAGCTCTTAAAATCTTCAGTGGCTGAAAGTGCACTTCGTATCTTTCTCAAAGGTTTTTTTTTTTTTTTTTTTAATGGAGCGAAATAATACAAATGAGATTAGAAGAGGACCTGCTAGAACAACAGAAGAAAAGAATGCCAAGAAGGGGTAAGGGAAGGCTGTAGATGGGGAAACCAGGGCCAAAGCCAGTGCTCCACTCAAAAATGTTCCCTAAATCCATCCAACATCTAAGAAAGGTGTCCTGAGGGAGTTTGTGAGCCATAAATGCCAGGGGTAGATGCTATCTACATCCAGGAAGAGCAATAAGAAAGAATTTACATCCATATCTCCAAAAGCTGAAACATTTGGAGCAGACTCAAGGCAGAAGACCTGCATTTTTCTAAAGTGCCAATCACATCAGAGCTGCAAAGAATGGTGGGACAGAGTCAGCCTATGAAGGAAAAGAAGCTACCCTCTTACCCATTAGCCGGAACATTCCGGCTCCATTCAAGTATCCTGTCTTGAGTGTGCTACCATAGACACACATGACCGTCACCAGCCACAGATTAACTGATGTCAGGCACTTGAAGGAACTCTTTCAGGCAAAACTTCCACTCACTTAGAAAAGTTGCTGTATTGGATTTGGATCCCTTCCCCTTTTTTCTCTTCTCCCTCTTCCTCTCCATTGTCTAAGAAATGAAAAGCAAGGACAACAGCAAACCAGTTATGAGCAGGATGGTAAAGCGAAGAGCAGCATGGAGCTTCCCTGATCAGAGTGAGAAGGCCGTGCTGTTTGGAGAGTAAGTGCCCATGGATGGGGGTTGTGGAGGCAGAAACTAAGATTTATCAGGCATTTACCATCTGCTGGGCACCACGCATGCTTGATTTCATGATAACTCTTGAAGCAAGTCCTTGGAGTTGGGGCTACTTTCCTTGTTTTACAGAGCAGGGAATTAGGGTTGCTGAGGGCTTACCCACTTGGTCTCTCTGGCTCCAAAGCCATGACACCCTGTATGGATGTCTCCTTATAATCTCTGCTTTGGCACTAAAATCCAACCATCACAAACAGAGACATTCCAAAGGTAGCAAGATGACTGCTATAGCAAAAGTGGAATAGCATTGCCTCCTCCTAGGGTCTCTGTGGGACACGAGGAAACCCATGTTCTTTACCAGTTATTGAGGAGGAATCATAATGGAACAGAGGATGGGTCAGAGAATCTAGCAGGGGGGTGGGGGGTGTAGCGCCCAGCATGCTGGGCCCCAAGGTAAGCGGTCCAAGTAGGTACAGAAAACCCACTTCATTCTTAGAATCGTCCCTCATCCTTGTGGGTCCGCCATGTCTTAGAAACTCAGTAATGCTTTAGGGTGGCCATGAGAGTCGGGACTTCGCTCACCTCTGCGCTCCCCAGGAACACCCTCTCATGGTGCTGTCCAGCTCAGTTGCCCTGGTCCCCAAGCCCACTCATTTCATCACTGATTCCTTCCTTTCCCTAACTCCCAACAATCAACAAACCATCAAGTCCTGTGGATCCTGCCTCTTTCATTTATGCCTCTGATCTACCCACTTCCTCCCATTTCAAAGGCCACCCTCCTAGCTGATGCCACTGGCTCTTGCTTGGTCTACCCTAACAATTTCAAACTATTTTTTTTAAAGATTTTATTTATCCATTTGAGAGAGAGAGGACATGAGTGGGGGGAGGGACAGAAGCAGAGGGAAAAGCAGACTCCCTGCTGAGCAGAGAGCCCTAGGCAGAGCCCCATCCCAGGACCCCTGGGATCATGACCTGAGCCAAAGGCAGACACTTAACCGACTGAGCCACCCAGGCACCCCAGTTTCTAACTATCTAATGTCCTTGGGCCTTGGCTTTAGAAAACTCCAGGTAAACATGATAATCACAAGATTTCCCTACTTAAAAAATCCCTCCAGGACTTCCCGTTGTCTGCAGAATGTTCAAACTCCTTAGCAGAGCATCCTAGGCTTTTCATGGTCAGCACCTGCTTCTCTCTCCAGCCCCACACTCCATGCTCCCACCATCTTGAACCATTGGGAGGTGCTGGGACGCATATGCTTCCTCAGCCACTTGCAAGTTCGTCAGTTAGGATAATCCTCCACCTATGTAACTCCTGCTGGTCTTTCAGCTTCGATGTCACTGCTCCCAGAAACCTCCTTTGACCACCCTGATCTGAGCCCAACCCTGGGTGTGGCACTCCGGGCAAAGCTCCTACTGTACTCTTAGCCCCTTCCTATTTTGACATGCTCTCACCCAGGCCTGCAACTGCCCATACTTCCAGTCTGTAAGTCCTTCTAGGGCAGGGCATGCTTTATTCACCATTTTTCTCAGCATTTAGCCTAGAGCCTGGCCTATAGGAGCCACTTGAGTCATGAATAAGTGCTTACATATAATAAAGTGGAGAAAGTAACAAAGAGATGTGAGTCTAATCATGACTTCACCACCAACTGCTGTATAACTTGCTACTAAAATCCATGGTAAAATGAAATGCTCTTTTCCCATCCTTCAAGAAGGATCTTCACCTCTTCCTCACTCACCATCCCCCACCAACTGCTACCCTCTCCCAAGGATCTAGATGAGTATGAGAGTTTATTTTTAATTTTATTTTTTTTAGAGGGGGGAGGGGCAGAGGCAGAGGGACAGAATCTTTTTTTTTTTTTTTTTTTAAGATTTTATTTGAGAGAGAGACAGAGAGAGCACAGGCAGGGAGGGGCAGAGGGAGACAGAGAAGCAGACTTCCTGCTGAGCTGGGAGCCAGATGCAGGGCTCAATGAGGAGCTGGATCCCAGGACCCTGGCTGGAATCACGGCTCCAGTCGAATGCAGGGATTGACCGACTGAGCCACCCAGGTGCCCCGAATCTTTTTTTTTTTTAAGATTTTATTTATTTATTTGAGAGAGGGAGAGCATGAGGGGAGTAGCGGAGGGGGAGGGAGAGGGACAAGCAGACTCTGCACTGAACATGGATCCTGACCACGATCATGACCTGAGTTGAAATCAAAAGTCTGAGGCTTAACCAACTGAGCCACCCAGGTGCCCCGAGAGTTTAATGTTTTGATTTTTTTCCCCCAGCATTTAAGAAAATGGCATGCAAGTGGCAATACACAGGGCAGTCTTCAATTCTGTAGATGATTCTTCTTCGAGGTGATGAAGGGCCAAGGGGATGAACAACCAAAAGATCTCCTAAAGCTCTGGAAATGGGCAAAAAGTGGAAGACAGGTATTCATGCGGCAAAGAGTGAAGTATTTGGGCAAAAAGATTTCAGATGTACTTAGAAGATGATGGACTGTGAGCTCCTATTTATAATACAGGAAAGGTATCTTGGGAGACACTGTGGGTAGCCCCAAAAGGCTGCCATCACAATGCCACCAGACTGGAGTACCAGGAAGAAACAAATGGAAAACACCATTAACCTGGCCTTTGGTACAAACTGCTTTCTTCAGAGCTGGGGTGTCTCTAGAGATGGGCAACAAAGACAATCGAGTGTTCTGAGACTTTCTAAATACAAGTAGATTTACAAAGAGGAAAAAAAAGACAATAGATCTGCAGTCAGTAAAGCTGAAGAAAAAGAGGGAACAGGAGGAGGTTAATTCAGTCACGAAGAGACTGAACCAGGCGAGTGAACCTGGAAGACTAGAAATCGCATTGCTCCTCAAAGTGTGACCAAAGTAATTTAGGGATAATTGTGGGGAAAATACTATCTTAGGGTAGTGTTTTAAATACTCTTGTCCATTTACTATACTATTAAGTAGCAGTTTAAAGAAGGTTCATGGAATTTTAGAACATGGTTATAACCAAATGCATCTGCTCCCCCCACCCCCCCAATCACATTCTAGATGAAGGAAGTAGGCCCAGGGAACTCGGAACCAGGCCTTGGGGGGGCTGGGGCGGCGGTGGTGGGCATATATCACCTCTGACAGAACTACAGATTAAATCCAAGGCTTCTCGCCCCTCGCCTGATTAATGCTCTTTCCTTTCGATTATTCAATATAAAAACACTGACAGATGACTGAGATCCAAAATCGAAAAGTTGGAGGAAAGGCCAGGTAAATAATATATCATGAAGGAAAGCCAGAATGTTGTGTGTTGAGGCTGGCATGGGGGAGAGCAACAATGTTTTCTCTCAGATTAGCCCTTTGTGCCACTGTCGGAGGTAGGAGACTAGCCTGGATGACCTGCGGATCTAAAAACCGATCTGAGTTCCTTCCTCAGGACTATTCCCCGGACTCCAGTGATCCGCACTGTCTACTGGGGCAGATCATAGGCTGGCTCACTGGGCTGCATTCCCTTCAAGGTTGGATGTCCAAGCCAACTGCAGCCACTCTAGGAATGTTAAGGTCAATGGAATTCTACCCACACTTGCAGGGTGGGGAGGGGAGACAGCTGCCCGGGGCAGTGGATGGAGGATGGGAGGGTCATCCATCCCAGAAAATTCTCCTGCTGCCTCTGCCCCGAGTCTGGTAGTCAGAATGCTTAGTACCCAGGGAGACCGGGAGTGGGAAATATCTTAAGTATTCCAGTCCTCCCCTCTTGGCACGGCAGAAGCAAGAGAGAATAAAGCAGAGGAACCTGTTGGACGGGACGGTCAAGGCCGCTCTCCTGTTGGAGGCCTCCACCTGCTAGACGAGGCCTCAAGAGAAGAGTAGCAGAGCAGTGAGCCTGGGCTGGAGAGACCTGAGTGAACGGGGTGCTATTTGCCAAGAGCTCCGAAGAGGTGCTGGGAGACACTCCCCGAGCATGCTGGAGCTTCGCATTCTGTGCTGGGGGGGTGGGTGCAGATGCCTCAACAACATGGTCATGGGGAGGAAAGGAAGCTGCTCAGACAGACACACACTGCCGCAGAGGTGTGCAGCTGAGGGACCAAATCCCCAAGTCTGGTCCTGGAGGGAAGCGGAGCCCGGTTGCACCTTCTTCTTCATGCTGGTCTTCTCGCCTCTGGCTCATTTTATCTTCATGAAAAGATGGTTGTAATGGGAAGAAAAAGGGATACGAGGGCTATGAGAGTGGGAGAGCCCAGCCTGGAGCTTGAAGGGCAGGGATAGGTGCAGGCGAGTGGGGGATGTGTGCGAGCCTGTTTTGGGGACGGGACCTGGCGTCCTTCCCTCGGACACCTTGCAGAATGAGGGAAGTGGCTGTCTTCAACTGTCAACAACATCTCTGCACTGACAACCTTGGCTGGGCAGTGGCTGGGGCCTGCGTTCTGCAGCCAGAGAGTTCTGCCTTGAACACCTTGCCTGGTGTCCTTTTCTGCAAGGAGTGGGATTAAGTATTTAGCACAGAGCAGACGGCAGGAGATGGCTTCACAGGACACACTTCTTGAAGTGGCGACTGAACGCGACGCTCTTTCCCACGTTTTTCTCAGGAAGGGGCTGGGACTCATTTGTATGCGGAAATTTGCAGGAAAGAGAAGTATCTGAATTGAATTCTGACTTGGTGATTTCGACCAACATATACATAAACTTCATATAACTCGGTATCTAAGACATACGGTATTTATCTTTTTGTTGAAAGGAAGAAGCTAAATGACTACCCACCCCCCCCTTACCACTCTCCCTTCTCTTTCAAAAAGCTGCCGTATCTACTTTATTTTACAGTCTAAAAAAGGTTGCATCACATTTGGTATTCCCTAAAAGGGAAATGGGAAAAAAATTATTAAAAAGTGAAGAAAAACACTACTTGCTTGCTTAGAAATAAGATGTATGAACCCTCAAGAATGGGAAAACACCAGCTACTATGGCAGGGAGAAGACATTTTGCCAAATTTAGAACCCACTTGAAAATCACGGGTTCTAAGTTTAGAACTGAACTAAAAAACTTGAGCTCACATTGCATTTGGCATTGGTTAAAAAAAAAATCTAAGATACTAATTAAAGGGGAAAAAATTTATACTCTTAGTAGTTCTAAAAGCTGGGAATTATTTTCAAACAAATTCTTTATTGGCTCAATGGAGGGGCCTGCACTTAGAAGAAACAATTTTTTTTCTAATTAGATTTCCTCACAAAATAATGATTTACAATTGAGGGGAAAAAAATGTTGCCAAAGTCTTTCAAAAGTTACAGAATTGTTGTGTAACCTTTGGACCCCACCAAATCCACCAGGTGGTCTACAAACTTGATGTTTAATACATTAAATGGTGTCCAAAATGGATGTAATTATATCCTACTACTGACAAGCCTGAAATAATAAAAATACAACTGGAAACTATCATTCTAAAGAAAACAAAAACAAACTACTACCAGCATTAGTTTTATTTTCTAATTTAGATGCTAAGAGAGTTATTGCAACATCATGAAGAAATGGATCAGAATTGCTATGGAGATAAACTACAAAAAGTTTCAGGTTTAGAATATGCAAAGTAGGAAATCAAGAATTAGTCATGAATAAACAGTGCTTAAAAAGCATCCATTGGCTCACCGTGATTCAAGGCAGCTAACAACTTTTGCAATTATAGAAACTTAAAGATACCTTATGGCATCCTCCACACACCTAACATACACACACACACACACACACACACACACACACACACACACACACGATAGCCTAAGAAGAGGACCTGAATTCAAATAATTAGACAAAAGGTTAAACATGAACGTTCAGTGTTAATATTCACCACAGCCAATATTCAAAAACACAAACATTGGGAAAAAAAATTTTTTTTCCTTTCTTTTTATGACCTAGGAGTTTGACTACATTTTTGAGGACCTTAAAGGGATCAGGCTTAGCAAGTGGTGGATTTGACCCTCTTCAGAAAATCATTAACAGTTCCAAACCCTGTAACTTTAATTTCCAGGCACTTTCAAAACCTCTTGCTGAAGGCTATAAAATTAATTCCTGATTGACTGACTTTTTCTACCAAGAAGATGTAATTGTAGTCGTGGAAAGAGGGTCAAAATTTAAAGTGTGAAAGCAAAAAAAACACTGCATGTGTAAGTGGAAAAAGATTTGTCTAGAATATATTTCTAAATTTGCTTGCCATTAAATAAGCATAGTGAAGAATCATCATGTCCTGCTCCTAATACCAAGTGTACCTCTCGTTAAGAGAAGGGAGAGAGGTTAACCTTTCTTAGATGTGTGCCCAAATCAGAATACAAACTTAGATTCTCCGGGTCCCCAGGCCCCACACTTCTGAACACATGTTCTTCAACATATTCTTCTACCCTTTTGAATGATCCGCTAAAATTGAACTTCAAATTTAGTCTCTTCCACCCTTATGTCCTCAAAACTGCTCTCGTATTTATTTCAAACCCTTATTTACAATAAATTGGACTAGTGCCCTTCTTTCCTTAGGCCATTATACTTAGATAAATGGAGGGAAATAAAGAGACCCTTGACGGGAACAAAAAGTATTTCTCGAACCCCCATGACATGGGATGAGCACTATTCTTGGATGGTGGTTGAATCCATTTCGGCCAAGCACTTGCTTCTCTTGGTCTCTAGAGATAGAAAGGCCCACACATCTACACCAATGCCAGGGAAACCTGGCCAGGGGTCCTGGTCCCCTGAAAGGCGACCTTTTGTGGCATGAATTGGAATAAGAAAAGGCTGGGTAGTTTGCCAATGTCCAGATTCTTGATTGTCTTTGCAAAGAAAGTTCCCAGATCCTTAAGCTGTCTTCAGGCATTTTCAGTTCTTTACCCTATAAATTTGTCCACAGAAATAATACATGAATAAATTTAGTGTTGTAAAAACAATGAGGTCCCCGAAATACTTTGCGACATGGTGCATCTGACCAAGTCTACACCCAAGTTTTCATATTTCCCTTTGCCTTATTGTTGTAGGTCTTCCCTCTAATGTTAGCCCATAAGAAATATGTATTTCACTCAAGAATTTAAGAATTGACAAGCAAACTTGACAGCGGTAAAGAAAGATGCTTTTTTCCATGGGCTGGGCAGAGATACATGGCTAATATTCAGCAAAAAAAGTATCTCTAATTCCCTGTTTCAATAATCTCATTAGATACCTCCACATGGAACAGAATAGAGACTCCAAAACAGACCCACACATAAATGGTCAACTGATTTTCAACAAAAGTGGTTATACAACTCAATGGGGAAAAGGAAAATCTTTTTAATAAATTCTGCTGGACAACTAAATAGCCACATTAGGGCGAGGAGGATGAACACTGACCCTTACTTCTTACTATACAGAAGAATTACCTAATAATTTTTTTTAAAAGATTTTATTTATTTGAGACAGAGACAGAGAGAGCACGAGGGGGAGGAGGGGCAGAGGGAGAAGCAGACTCCCCGCTGAGCAGGGAGCTCAACACAGGGCTCAATTCCAGGACCCCGAGATCATGACCTGAGCCGAATTCAGATGCTTAACTGACTGAGCCATCCAGGCGCACCTAACTAAAAATTAATGATAGACCTAAACGCAAAACCTGAAACTAGATGGCCCCTAGGGCTAAACACAGGAGAAAATCTATTCAATATTGAAGGAGACAAAAAAACCAAACTTTCATAAAGGAGAAAATTGATAAACTGAACTTTATCAAAATTTTAAAATTTGCTTTTAGAAAGAAACTCTTAAGAAAATGAAAAGATAAGGCATAGAATGGGAAAAGATTTGTAATACATAAATGTGATAAAGGACTGGTATCCAGAATATATAAAGATTATAGCTCAATAGGAGGAAGACAACCCATGCAATGTTTTAAGTGGGCAAAGATTTGAACAGACACTTCACAAAATAAAGTTACATAAGTGGCTGATAGGCACATGAAAAGGTAGCCAAGATCATTAGTCATAGGGAAAATTGCAAATTAAAACCACCAGATACCAACACAGACCAATGAGAATGGCTAAAGTTAAAAAGCTGACAATACCAAGCGCTGATGAAGAGATGGAACGTAAGAATGTAAAATAGTACAAACACTTTGGAAAACTAACAGTTTCTTAAAAAGTGAAAGGTACACCTACCATTCAACCTGGTCTTTCTACTCCTGGGTATTTACCCAAGAGAAATGAACATGGGACATCCACCCAAACACAGGAATGTTCATAGTAGCTTTATTTGTTTTTTTTTTATTTTTTTAAAAAAATTTTTTTAAAGATTTTATTTATTTACTTGAGAGAGAGAGAATGAGAGGCAGAGAGCATGAGAGGGAGGAGGGTCAGAGGGAGAAGCAGACTCCCTGCCGAGCAGGGAGCCCGATGTGGGACTCGATCCCGGGACTCCAGGATCATGACCTGAGCTGAAGGCAGTCGCTTAACCAACTGAGCCACCCAGGCGCCCCCATAGTAGCTTTATTTGTAATAGTCAAAAACTAGAAACAAACCAAATGCCCAACGAACAGACAGATGCATGGACAAACCTGCCGTGATAGCCATACAGTAGACTATCAGTCAGTAATAAAAAGGATTGAAGTACTGATAACGCGCAACATGGCGGTTGTCAAAATCATTATGCTGAGTGAAATAAGTGAGACACACAGAAAGTACATGTTGTATGATTCTATTCATATAAAATTCTAAAAAATGCAAACTAATCTATAAATGGCAGAAAACAGATCAGTCATTGTCTGGGGCAGGGATGGAAGGGGGACCGGGGGCTGGGGGCCAGAAAACTTCTGGGATGACAGAAATGTTAAGGATCTTGATTGTGAGAGATACATGGGTGCAAGCATTCATCAAAAGTCTTTGAGTTATACACTTTAGAGGCAATTTGAATTGTATACAACTCCACAGATTATTTAAAAAATCTCCACCTGAATGGTCTTCAGGCCACTCGAATTTCATGTTTCTAAAACTCCGCTCATAAGCCCCTCCCAAACCTGTTTCTCTTTTTTTTTGGTTAATGCTCTCTTTCTTGACTAATGGCCCCATCCTTACCCAGTCAGCTAAGCTAGACAGCTTGGCAACCACACTCACTCCTCCCTCATGCCTTTACTGCCTTTCTCAAACTTATCTCTCTTTTAAAAAAATTCAGAACAGTGTATTTTAAAAATTATGTATAACATAAAATTGACCACTTTAACCATTTTAAAGTTTGGTGACATTAAGTACACTCACATTGTTATGCAACCATCACCACCATCCATCTCCAGGGCCTTTTCATCTCCCCAAACTGAAACTCCATCCCCATTAAACAAGGACACTCCATTCCTCTCCCTTCCCCAGACTCTGGCAACCACCATTCCTCCTTTCTGTCTCTGTGAATTTGACTCCTCAAGATCCCTTTATAAGTGGAATCATACAATATTTGTCCTTCGTAACTGGTTTTATTTGACCTAGAATAATGACTTCAACCTTCATCCGTGTTGTAGCATGTGTCAAAATTTCTTTCCTTTTTAAGGCTGTGGAATATTCCACTGCATGTATACACCACAGGTTGTTGATCCATTCATCCGTTGACGAACATGTGGGTCACCTCTTACTCTCAATGCCCACTGCTACTATCCCAGCTTCAGGTCTCATCATCTCTTGCCTGGATTATTCCAATGGTCTGTTAATTGGCTCTCCCTACCTTCTCCTCTCACGCATCTTCTAACCCTACCACCAGCACCATTTTGCTAAAGCAGCGATCCGGTCCCTCCATTACTCAAAAGACCTTTGTACACAATTTCAAACTAAAATGGAATCCAATGTCTTATGCCGTTCTGAAATTTTCTTCCCCATTCCACTTTTGAACGACTCTGATTAGTGCAATTGTTTATTTTAATCCAATACATATTTCCTCAATTCCTCCCATTGCTCCTAGTTCTGCCCTCCAGACACTGAGTAACAACCCTTCCCTCTTCCCCACAGCAGACAACTCATGAGATACCTGAAGATAGCCACTGGGCCTTCTATATCCAAGCCTTTGCTCATTCCTCAGACAACATGGCAGCCCTAGCGATGCTTCTTTGATTGTAACCCAAGTTGGTCAGTGTCCCTCTCAAAATGGGATGCCTAAGACAATATAATCCTACAGATGGAAGGTGGGGCCACCGTCTCCTTTCTTTTGATGCTCACTACTGAAATGCAGCCTAACACGCCATTAGCATTTTTTATTGATGATATATTAACCTGCAGTAAATGCAAACATTTAGGCTTTCCCCCCCCAAACAAATTTTGATGACGTCCTTGGGCGCCTGAAAAAAGGGGTGGCCAAAGGAAGGAAGAGAGTGAGAGATGAGATAGGGGAAAATTTTGTCCTCGCCAGTTTTGCCTATTTATTAGGCAAATGTTTACTGCTCCTGATAGCAAATGCAGGTCACCACCACACCCTTCAGGCCTCCCTTCAGGCCTCATATCGGTTCCTTACCAAACTCTAGCCCCTAGTAAGTAACTGCCTTTTCAACAATCTGCCAAGACACACAATCCGACACATGGGCCTCCTCCTCACACCGTCAGTGCCATCCCTGATAGCTACTGGGCACTTGTGGCAAGTGATTAGAAGCAGAAATTGGTTGGCAATGGCCATAAAACACCCCAACCCGGGAAATGCATTTATGCAAAATACTGGCATTCAAACGCTGCGCGTCAAATAAAAGCCTTACCAAAAATGGACCAATCAACCAGTCTCCTAGCTTGCTCTCTCTGTATGGCGAAAAAGCCAGGCTATCAGGGGGAGAAGGTTCTTTAGGAGCATTGCTTATTTTTGTTGGATTTTCAAAAGTAAAGTACAATATATTCAACGGGCAAAAAGAAGGATTGCTTTTCCAGGCAATTTCCTTGAAACTTTGAGTTGTTTAAGAGGAAAGACAATGGAACAAAGTTTTGGCACTTTTTCCCTTTATGGTCAACTTCAGGCTGATGGTCATTTGTTCCTCCCCACAGACATGCTTTCCATCAGATCAGTCACCCCCCACCCTCCTCACACACACACCACCAATATACTCAACGTTCCCAGAGTCTTGCACACCATGTCTCTTCTACTCTTAGAAATTCGGTGCTAATATTCCTCTACACAGGAAAACCATCCCCTCCCCTCCCCTCCTCAGCCTTCCTTCCCTTCAATCCTAGAGAGAGACCATAAGGTCCTCGGTCACCTCTTCTTTTTCCAAAATTGTCCCCCAGCTCTTTCCATTGGCTCTTTCCTCTTCCTCTTTAAATATAACCAGGACTCTCCAATGTGGAAGACATATTTCAATTCAAAACCACTGCACCAACCCATCTCTCTCTTTTCACTTGCTGAACACTTCAAATGATTATTATCCAACATTTATTCCCACCTCGGATTCACCACTTAGTCCATTTTCACTAACCTACAAAAACAGATTTCCTAAGGTCAATAAGGACCTTTGGTTGGACGAAATCAACGGTCTTTGGGAATTTGTCTTCTCATATACTTCTGCTTATCCTGTTAGGACCCAGCAGGAGTGGGAGAGACTTGAGAGAAGTAATAGCTGCTGCGAGTATGAGTCTGTTATCCTCTGAAGATGATCATTACTCACTCTATCCCCTTAGGGTCCCCCCGCCCTTCACGTCTAGTTATGGAGCAGGATACAATTCCAGTAATTTTGCTCCAAATACCACAAATCTAGAGGAGTGTTTTAGTGTAGGAACTCAGCAAATTGTTTGTTCTGAAGACGGTGTCAGTAATCACCCAACCCCTTCCATTCCCTGCTCACAGAAGAAATGAGACCTGTGCTTAGGTCTGTAATGGGCCCACTGAATCTCTCATCTCCAGATTGGGTGGCTCTTTACCAGAACGTCTCTGGATCATCAGTTCAAGAATTACTGCTCTCAGCTGTCCTTGATCCTTAATCCAATGCTTTCTCCGGTTTTCTTTTTTCTTGTTTTGAACTGAGTTTCTCTCTGTATCATTGTCTTTCATGAAACCTTGTGGTCAGTCCCAACACGGATCTTTCCATTATCGTGAGCATTCCCCAAACCATTTTTAAAGGCCACAATACCCTTCTCTTGTTCTCACAAAGTATGAGAAATAACCCTTCATTAATTGTAGATTCCCTCTTCTTTCAAAACTAGAGTTGCTAGTCTTGAACTTCTTAGGATCATAAGACCAAAAAAGCAATCTGGAGAAGTCAAGTCTTTAGTTATACTACCTTTAAATAATTACATAATTACTGTCCAAAGAGTTCGGAAAACTGCTGAATTCACTTAAACAAAATTAATTCTGTCCCAAGCCACTGGGGTTTGGTTAATGTGAATGTGAAGTCCATCTGCTGATCATCCTAGAGTCACCTGAGTAAGCTCATATCTGGAGAAGCGAGTATGATATTCTAATCAAGGAGTTTGCTAGCTTGAAGAACCACAGGTTAAAGATGAAAGTCACCAACAATACAAAAGCTAAGAGCCATGGTCAAATTACACGCTTTTAAGTTAAATGTATATATAAATGTATAAATGGAAACTATGGGTATGAAGATATCTATGGATACTTCCACACATTTTAATGATTTAGAACAGGAGTTATTAACCTGGGGTGTGGACTATCTTCAAATGTGTACATCTTTCTATTGCAAAACTTCATCCGATCCTTAAGGGGTTTATGGCCTCCAAAAGCTTTAAGA
>NC_058405.1:70803601-70816209 GCF_002201575.2 Neomonachus schauinslandi | reverse complement strand
AGGGCAAGAGTGATGACAGATGGCAGGTAAGCTTGGGGGGGGGGGGGCGGTTGGTGCAGGACACAGTACTGCGCCACCTCGTGAGGTGCCGTGGTGTTGCTGCTGGCTTTCCCAAGATAGCAACAGCTAGTAAACCATATTGGCCAGCAACAGCTCACGAACAGGAGTCTGATTTGGGGAAATGGCCCAGTTGTAGCTTGGGAGGTACTGAGGCAAACGAGTCTACCAACTTGCAACAAAGTCTCTGACGTGGCCTTCACAGCTTGTAGTAAAAGGCTGTACAGTCCAGGTTAGTCTCTTTGGGGCACATCTGTTCTTGGACTCATGACACTGAGGAAGAATCCTACTCTAGCTCTGCCCACCCCCCAGCAGGAATAGTAGGCATCAGCCTCCGCTGGTAAGCCGATTCATTACTTTTCCTGTTCATGAACTGAGTGAACGAAAGAATTTTTGCTTATGCTTACATTTTCTATTCATGAACTATCTCCTTTATGTGCAAAAAAAAAATCAATATTTTATGAAATAATCTCCTTGGAGGTTAAGCGCTCCAGCACCACTCTTCTCTAGTCAAAGAAAATCTGCATGTTACTAAACCCCAGCTGAGCAAGGGAAAAGGCCTTTAAACAGAGTTTCCTTACCTCCCTAGTAAAGTCAACTTCTCATCATTGGACCATGACATCTTACTGGGTTTACAGAGTACAACAGGTTGATTAGTGTGAGGTGTGTATCTACTGAAACCCCAAAAGAAGTTTTTTTCAGGATTTGTCCCAAAGATGCATTCTGTTCTTAGTGTAAGAACAACAAAGCGATGTGATTGATAGGGCGCACTCTCCGCATATGCTGGTGTGGTGAAAAGACGGGAATCCTTTTCATATCTGACACCTGCCAAGGTGACCCTGATCATGCTGACAACAGCGGCTACTTGTTTTTGTTGAGCTTTTTTTTTTAGTTGGAAGGCAGTGTACGAGAACACTGAAGAACCTATGTCTACCAACTTTTAATTATTACATTTTGTTTCCAAATCCTTGTCTACGCTTTAATTTATATAGTTGTAATTGATATACATCTGCAAGTTTGCATTTTGCTTTATTGATCTGACATAATATTGTAAACACTTTCCATTTTATATTTTTCTCATAAATATTTTAGTGGCTGCGTGTAACAGTCTGTCATAATCCATTAAACCTTTTTCTATTTTGGACACGAAGGTGGCTTCCACAAGACCCATATCTACATGCTGCCTACAAGAGACTCACTTTGGATTAAGGACACACGCAGAGTGAAAGTGAAGGGATGGAAAAAGATAGTCCATGCAAATAGAAACCAAAAGAGAGCTGGGGTAGCTATCCTTACATCAGACAAAACAGACTTGAAGACAAAGACTGTAATAAAACACAAAGAAGGGCACTACATAATGACAAAGGGGTCAATCCAACAAGAGGATATAACATCTGTAAATATTAATGCATCCAACATAGGAACACCTAAATACGTAAAGCAAATATTAACAGACCTAAAGAGAGACGGTGGCTTCCAGGTTACATCCTTGTACATAAGGAAGATCTTCTGCTCCTTTTTATTATTTCATTAGGATCCGTTCTCATAGAAGAAAGTTTACATTTGCCGAATACCTCTTGTATACCACCAACTCGATGGAAACTATTCATTATTTCTCCAACTCTATGAGACAGTGTTTTTGTGTCCCCATTTTGCAGATAAGAACGTACCTAACACTGTTTGGCACAGACTAATCCCTCAATACTTGTGAACGGCAAGATCTACTAATGCAGTCTCACCTCCACGTGGACATCACTATTAAGGCACTCGTCCCAGGACAGAGACCAGAAAGGCGCCTGGTCTATCTGATGCCACAGCGCCTGCTTTTCCCCACTGTAGCACTCTGCCTTCCTGTGGCAGGGCTAGGTAAAAGGATTGACCATCTTCATTCTCTTGCTATTTTCCACAATTGTCCTAGTGACTTAGAAATACTCCGCGCTGTTTGGTCTCAGCTTCTCAGATCACAATCAGCCTGAGGTCTTTGCTCCCAGGAGCCACTCATTTCTTATCTCAGTGTTTTCAACACATCCTGCTGATGGTCTTTTTCTTTTTTTTTTTTTTTGGATGGTCTTTTTCTTTGCATCCCACTGCCCTGCAGGCTTCTGGGCCAGGTAGGTCAAGAAGGGGGCAGGGAGCCTGCACTTCCAGCAAGTAGCCTGGGTCCTGGGCAGCTCAGGCATCCTCCCCAGAGCAGTGTCTGCGGTGGGTCAGGTGCTGAGCCTCCTCGCTCTCCGCGGAGGTAGGAGAGAAAGCTGGAAGGAGTCCTTATTTCAGAAAGCGAACAGGACCCTGCCTGGGGAGGCAGTTGGTGGGACCTGGATATAGGTCCCTCGGCTCCTGTTTGCCAGGACTGAAGCTTCGGTTCTAAGAGAGACTTCAGGGAGAGAAGGCACTGGCCACAGGCAGGACGATGGACAGAACCCTCAACCTACTCTCACCTGGCCCTTCCACTAGTCCCGGGAGGCGCGGCTTCCCCTCGCCTATAGGGGATGAGCAGGCCACACCTGAGCTGGCAGTGTGCCCAGGTAAGTCAAGCCTGAATACGGTGAGAGCTCCCACAGCTGAGCCTCTTCTGACCTTCCTCAGAGGTCCTCCAGTCTGCAGTGGCTCAGGGGACTTGCTTCTGTGGGCAACACAGGACTACCTGTCTGCTACCTCCTCCTCCCCTCATGGACCATCACTTCCTCAGCCAGCATCAGCCCGTAGCATCCAGGGTCCCTTAAATACACACGAAATAGAAGGCTCTAATTCCATGTGACACACAAAGAGGTGGGGAGGGAGACGGGCAAGCTATCCCTCACTGAGCTCAGACCCATGCCGGGCACCAGGCTGTGCCATTTCTTATTTGTTATTTATTATTCACGAGACGGCGAGGAAGTAGTATTCCCACTCATGGAGAAGCAAACCAAGGCTTCAAAGTAACTCTCCCAAGGTCACATAGCCAAATACTTGGTGAAGCCAGGGTTCAAAGTCAAATATGTCTAATCATGAAAAACTTGTGTTCTTTTCTTACAGTGCCTTCCATAACCCCCAAATCCACACCCTACCTCACATATCAAACTTCTAAAAAGGGAACCAGGTGTTATTTTTAAATTGTATTTAAAGTTGAGAATGACCATTTAAAGAAAACTGTCAGTGGATTTATGGACTCTGGTAAAACTGAACTGGAAAAGGCAGACACTTTTATAGCATCTCATCCTCACGTGGTCTTAACAACCTGACCCTGGACAGGGAACTCGATGCTGTGCCAGCGACCGGGCCACTCACTTCCTAGGCTGTTTTCTGTGTAAAACTTTCCACTCGGGTCTTCTGTTAACCAGCAAACTGTAAAATGTGCCCTGTCTTTTTTCGGGTGAAGTGGGTGACCTTGAACCCCGTACCCTCTTGTGGGGCCAACCACAAACGACTTAGGAAATTCAGAGGGGTGGGATAAAGGAAATTTGTACCATTTAGAAGGGATAACTTAAGGCGTTCTCAGTCCAGAATCTTTCCCTTTTTAGGAAAACAAAGAAGGTAACTACTGTGGTGGGGGGAAGGTAAGATCATGTTTACCCACAAAAGTACTAACACAGCACCTTCCCTTGCCTTTGACTAAATTCGTGAGGTAACACTGGTCGCCACAGGTTGACCAGACGTCCTATGTGCAGTTGTACACACATCTGCTTGACTTAAAAAAAAAAAAAATGAACTAGTCGTAAATGCAGCGTGTTTGGAAGACATGAAATCTCAAGATATGAAGTCCACGGGGGAAAAGCTGATAGGTATAAACACAGATGAGAACCACTGGGCTTACCTCATGGAAGCTACAAAAAAAAAAAAAAAAAAAAATCCAAAACAGGGGAAAATTTCTTACCTGAGATTTGTATGAGATTGAAATGCCCTTTTTTTTTCTCTTTTTTAAGAGAGAGAGAAGAGCTCAAGTGGGGCAGTGTAGGGGCAGAGTGAGACGGAGAGAGAGAATCCCAAGCAGGCTCTATGCTCAGCGCAGAGCCTGACGCTGGGCTTGATCCCACGACCCTGAGATCATGATCTGAGCCAAAATCAAGAGTTGGACACAACCGACTGAGCCACTCAGGTGCCCCGGGGTTGAGATGCTTTTGGAGGTCTTGAGTAGTCAGAAAGAATCATGTCCTTTTACAAGTAGGTATCTCTGGATCCTAAGATGGCAAAACCAATAAACATGTCTTAACTGATGAACAAGATTGTGGTGGCCGTGAGTTCCTTGTCTGGTCCCGGCACAGTGTGCCTGGAGGTCAGTCTCTCTACCTGCCCCTCCCCTTAGTGATGTCCCTGCTCAGACAGGCTTTCGCTTGAACCAAGCCTGCTAGTTCTTCTTTTTCTTTCTTTTTTTTTTTTTTTTTTTAAGATTTTATTTATTTATTTGACAGAGAGACACAGCGAGAGAGGCAACACAAGCAGGGGGAATGGGAGAAGGAGAAGCAGGCGTCCCGCGGAGCAGGGAGCCCGACGTGGGGCTCGATCCCAGGACCCTGGGACCATGACCTGAGCTGAAGGCAGACTCTTAACGACTGAGCCATCCAGGCGCCCCCAAGCCTGCTAGTTCTGAAAGGCGGAAATAATGCGTATGGGAACAAACTTAATAGTTCACCTGCGCTGGGCAATGCATGCCGTACCTACCATTGACAACTAAGGAGATAAGAAGTGACGGAGCTATCACCAAAAAACTGGTTGTAAAGATATCTGAACATTCTTTCTGCATCGAAGGCTCTGCCTACATTTTGCCACATTGACAAGTTTCCTCACAGAGGTTTAAAACATGACCATTTCCGAGCAGTAATTCTAACGAAGTCTCATGAAATCCCTTAGGCTTATGAGGCACCGCTAGCTGATGCATGCACGCTTGATAAACTGGTATGGACTCTTCCAGATGCTGAAATCAATAGCATGTCAGATTCTGTGGGGAAAAGTACACAGAGAACAGTGGACAAGATTTCCGTAGTTTCAAAAAAAGTTGAACTGGAATAAATGACCCATTTCAGTTAGGTGAGGAACTCAGGATTGCTGAATCAGCAGCCATACAATTATTGATTTCTATGCATAGAAATATGCCATCATCCAACCTGTCCCCCATCCCTGCCATGGATGTCCAAATACGAAACTATGACTATACTAGATCGTACTATCTGCTCTATTCTTCCTAATGCTCTACCCTGGACCACATTTCCAAGCATTTTTTTTTCTTTCCTTTTTTTTTTTGATGGCAAAACAAGAAAGGAGTTTATTTCAGTGGAGCGAACACCGGGAAGACTGCAGACTAGCATCTCAAAGGCTGTCTCTCCCCGTTTCTAAGCATATTAATATAACCCCACCACCATTTAACCAGGAGTGCAGACTTCGGGCCAACCTTCCTGCTGGATCTACAGACACGCGTAACATTTCCAAAGAGATGTGGCAACAGAGAGATGTTCATCTTCAATCAAAGAAAATTCAAAATAAACAGTTGGATCCATTTTTCATATATCAGACTTTAAAATAACAATAATTACAATCTAGGTGAAGGGGTGTGTATGGGGGAAAGGAACTGATACAGTCACTGCTGGTATAAGTATAAATTAGTGCAACATGGTAATAATTATTACTCGTGTAGGTGTTTTTTGAACAACACTAATTCCACTTGTTAGAATTTATCCTACCCTCACTGAAGTGGGCAACCATACGTGTAAAAATATTTTGGGGGCACTGCTAGCAACAGCAAGAATTATAACACTAGGGACACGTGGGTGGCTCAGTCAGTTAAGCGTCTGCCTTCGGCTCAGGTCATGATCCCAGGGTCCTGGGATCGAGCCCCGCATCGGGCTCCCTGCTCGGCGGGGAGCCTGCTTCTCCCTCCGCCTGCAGCTCCCCCTGCTTTGCTCTCTCTCTCTCTGATTCTCTGACAAATAAATAAATAAAATCTTTTAAATAAAAATAAAAGAATTTTAACAAAAGAGGGAACGGTGAAATAAATTACGATATTCCTACAAAGTGGACTATTATGCGGTTCTTATGAAGGATGCACTACATCTAAATCTATAATATGGGGGGATGCCTGGGTGGCTCAGTCGTTAAGCATCTGCCTTCGGCTCAGGTCATGATCCCAGGGTCCTGGGATCGAGTCCCACATCGGGCTCCCTGCTCGGCGGGAAGCCTGCTTCTCCCTCTCCCACTCCCCCTGCTTGTGTTCCTGCTCTCACTATCTCTGTCTCTGTCAAATAAATAAATAAAAACTTAAAAAAAAATCTATAATATGGGAAGATGTTTATTGGTATATATGATATGATCTTATTTGTGTAACAGAAATATACACACGACATTTGCATATGCATAGACGTTCTGAAGACCATACACTGAACAATCTCCATTCTTGGGTGGTGGGACTAAAGGACAGGGGTGAGAATGGGGACTTTCAATTTTTACCTGATAAACCTCAGTGTTGTTTGAATATTTAAGATGAGCTTTAACTGCTATTACAATTTTAAAAATTAAAACGAATGATGGCATATCCTGTGAATGGTGCCCTGAGCCCACCGATTAAAGGGGAAAAGAGAACAGGCCTCAACTACAATAATCAGTCTATCTGGAAAGAAAAACAGGTATATTTTCACACAGAAACCCCAGGCACAATGGTCCCACTGCTACAGAAATATTCGATTTAAAGATGCAGACCACCCATGCTGAAAGTGAATACTTGTAAATAACCACTCACTACCAAGATGGTCTGTCTGCCCAGAATTACTGTGCTAGGTAACACAAGCATGTGCATGCATATATGTATATCCAGCTAATTTTATCCACCGTAAAAACAGAAAAATTGACAAAACAGAAATTTAAAGTCCCTCACAATTCTGACTTCCAGAGATCACTACGATACCCGTCTTTAGGCTACTGTAGCATTCCTTTACGCATATCAAAAAAATCTATGTATTTTTAAAAATGGAGGGGCATGTGAGGTGGCTCAGTTAGGGGTCTGCCTTCGGCCCAGGTCACGATCTCAGGGTTCTGGGATTTAGCCCCACATCATCAGGCTCCCTGCTCAGTGGGGAGTCGGCTTCTCCCTCTCCCTCTGGCCCTCCCCCCACTGGTGTGTCCTCACACTCGCTTACCTCACAAATAAAATCTTTAAAAAGAAATAAATAAATACATAAATGAATGAATGAATGAATGAATAAATAAATATGGATCATGATTTTACAACTTGTTTCTTTCCACTTAACGGTGTTGCAAATAGGAGGGACCTGGGTGGCTCAGTTGGTTAAGCGGCTGCCGTTGGCTCAGGTCATGATCCCAGGGTCCTGGGATCGAGCCCTGCATCTATCTGGGCTCCCTGCTCCGTGGGGAGCCTGTTTCTGCCCCTCCCCCCCCGCTCATGTGTGTGTGTGCGCACTCTCTCTCTGTATCTTAAATAAAATCTTTTAAAAAAATCGTGTTGCAAATATCTTTCCATATCAGTAGATCTAGGTACACCTCATTCTTTTTAATAGTTACATAGTATTCCAATCTACTGATACATCGTAATTAAAAAAAAATCAATCCCCTATGAGGGATTTATGTGCTTCTAAAGTTTTGGTCCTATAAGTAAGACTGCAACCAACCATCCATGTATGTGAATCTTGGCACATGAGTACTTACGTAGATTTACTCCTAGAAGTAGAATATATATAGCTTGTTTGAAGGGGACATTAAATCGTCACTGTGATTCCATCTATCTTATTTCTCCCCATTTTTACAGAAGAGGCAGTTGGGGCTCCGAATGGCTTCACACCTTTGTTAGTGAGTGATTGAACTAGCTTCAAGTCCAGATCCACTGAGTCTAAAACAGGTACTCTTTCCACTGCATGCTACATGGATTCACATTCAGGAGGGTAAAGTGAAGGATTCATCAGAAGTGAGGAGTGGGGCTGAGCAAAGGGTCTTGAAGCCAGTACCCCCTGCAACGTCCCCTGCTGGGATTGGACAGATGGGGGGACATCTGTGTCGCCACAGCCCAGAGACTTCACAGTACCGTGGTGTGCTCTCACAGGGCTCAATGTGAGGGGGTCTCATTTTAAATCTGTACCAGAACCACAGAATTTCTTCTACACCAGTGTCCTTCCAACTTTTGACTGCATTTCACCCTGTGACCCAGCATGTACATACACGCAACTGCAACAACACTTCTACTTGCTATCTGCAAAGCATTGCGAAATTTTCTTTCATAAAACAAACAAACAAACAAAAAAAACAATGTTGGTTAAAACCCCTAGTTTGAAAACTCTCCACTCTATCCTGGAAGAGACCATCTTGATCTCCCCAGGTAGGTGGGCATGTGAAAAAGATTAAGGTCCATCCAAATTCCTCATTCTGGTATTCTTTCATGAGCTGGTCCCTTCCACCTTCCCATTCTCAGCCACTTCACACATCCTCACTCAAGTTGCATCCTCAGGCCCAGGCCCGGGTCAGTCCAGCATGTAATTTAATTTAATTTAATTTAATTTTTTTTAAGATTTTACCTATTTATTTGAGAAAGTGAAAGTGAGAAAGAGAGAGCACAAGTCGGGTGAGGGGCAGAGGGAGAAGCAGGCTCCCCGCTGAGCAGGGAGCCCGAAACGGGACTCGATCCCAAGACCCTGGGATCAGGACCTGAGCCAAAGGCAGATGCTTAACCAACTGAGCCACCCAGGCGCCCCTGCCTGTCATTTTAGCCTTACAAGGCTCCCCCTTTTGAGGGAAAGCTCTGTTTTATCTATGCTCTGTGGCTATCAATCCAAACAGTAACATTCCTTAGACGTCCAGTCCGAGTACAACCTGCCCTGGACATTCTGTCCCACGTTGTTCTCTTCCTTTTCTATCTCCCAGAGCTTAATACACGATCCTGCATGTGGTGACACAGATTCTGTCTTGCATTGCTGCACGTGTGAGGCGGGGCCTCTGCAATGAGACAGTGAGCATTCCAGTGGCAGCATGTGAGTGATGGGCTGCCTTATTCTATCCATAGGGGATATAGGGTCCTTCACCATAAGAGCATAGACCACAGTATACTAATAAAACAGAAATAGGAATCAAGAATCTGGACCAGGAAAAACTTAAATAAGAGAAAAAGTTCAAGGCCATGGCAAGAAAAAAAGAGAACATCAACTTTCACATCATGAAGGGCCACATCAATGTTATCGTTGAGCTCTGAATTTAGCTGGGAAGCTTCCTGGCCATCAAAGGTAAAAGGGGATTAAAGATAGACATATAGACCAATGGAATAGAATAGAGAGCCCAGAAATAAACCCTCGAATATATGGTCAAATGATTTTCAACAAGGGAGCCAAGATCATTTGATGGGGGAAAGAACAGTCTTTTTAATAAATGGTGCTGGGAAAACTGGATATCCACATGCAAAAGAATGAAATTGGAAGTTACCTTACACCATATACAAAAATTAACTCCAAATGAATTAAATACCTAAAACTATAAAAATCCTAGGAAAAACATAGAGGGGAAATTTTGCAACATTGGATTCGACAATTATTTCTTAGATATGCCACTTAAAGAAAAAGCACAGGCAAAAAAAATCAAAATAGACAAATGGGATGTCAAATGTATCAAATTCTGTGCATCAAAGGACACAATCAACAGGGTGAAAAAGCAATCCACATGAGGGTGAAAATATTTGCAAATCATATCTGATAAGGGGTTAATATCCAGAATATATAAAGAACTCCTACAACTCAAGAACAACAAAAATCAAATAACCTGACTTAAAAATGGGCAAGAAACTTCAATAGATCCTTCTCCAAAGATGATATACAAATGGCCAAAAGCATATGAAAAGATGCTCAACATCACTCATCATCAAAGAAATGCAAATCAAAACCACAATGAGATACCACCTCGCACCCATTAGGATGGCTACTACAAAAAAACACAGAAAATAACAAGTGTTGGCAAGGATGTGGAGAAATTGCACCCCTGTGCATTGTTGATAGCCACCATGGAAAATAGTATAGTGGTTCCTCAAAAAATTAAAAATAAAATTACAAAAGAACGCAGCAATCCCACTCTGGATATATATCCAAAAGAATTGAAAGCAGTAGCTCAAAGAGATATTTTTATACCCATGATCATTTTTTTTTTTTAAGATTTTATTTATTTGACAGAGAGAGAGATAGCGAGAGCAGGAACACAAGCAGGGAGAGTGGGAGAGGGAGAAGCAGGCTTCCTGCCAAGCAGGGAGCCTGATGTGGGGCTTGATCCCAGGACCCTGGGATCATGACCTGAGCTGAAGGCAGACGCCACCCAGGTGCCCCTATACCCATGTTCATAAAAGAATTCTTCACCATAGTCAAAAGATGGAAGCAACCCAAATATCCATAAACAAAAAGTGGCATATTCACACAACAGAATATTATTTAGCCTTAAAAGGAAGGAAATTCTGTCACTTGCTACAACACAGATGAACCTTGGGGACATTATGATCGGTGAAATACGCCAGTCCCAAAAAGACACCTACAGTGAGATTCCACTTATATGAGGCATCTAAAGTAAGCAAACTCACAGAAAGAGAAAGAGTGGTGGTTGCCAGGAGCTGAGATGCAATGTGAATATACTTAACATTAAAGTATACTTGTACTTTATTAGTACTAAATTGTACATTTAACAATGGTTAAGATCATAAATTTTAGGTGTATTTTACCACAATTTAAGACCAAAGTTAAAAGGGGAGACAATTACATAATTTTATGGTTAGAGAAGAATCATACACTTCCCCTGGGGATCTAGGGTTTTGCCTATGTTCTCAGAGAATCTTAAGCAGTGAGCTATATTCCCTTCCCATCTAGTCTAGGGGCATGGCCACCCATAGTAAAAAACAACTGCAGTTATCCTCTTTGGCTGAGGAAATTGCTCTAGTTTCTACCTCCAACCCTCTGTGAAACTTTTTTACTCTTCTTTGGGCCTCCTCATCTGTCCCCCTGGCTTTGTAGTGCATTCACCCTTCTCTCTTGGCCCTAGAGCCTGTGACATTCACCCCTGCATTCAACCCAGGCTTTCCAGTTAGTGGACCTCAGGGCAAGGTGCCTATATCTGGGGCCCTACCGAAACAGGGTTGGGGGGCGTGGGGGGGAGGGGTTGGGGGTATGGAGTAGATTTCACAAAAATGATGGAGAAATCACAATGCTCTAAACTGCCTTCCTATAGCAAATGCAGTTAGAATTCCATTATATATATAAAATTTATTTCTTACAATGCCCTTTAATGAAAGCATTTCATTAAAGGGCAGAACATCGAAATGCAAATCAGTGAAGACAAAATAATATCCAAAGATTTGTATTTTGAAGTCCCTCTTTTTTTTTTTTTTTTTTAAAGATTTTATTTATTTATTTGAGAGAGAGAGCTCACATGAGCGGGGGGGGGGGGGGGAGGGGAGGGAGAGAGAGAAGCAGACTGTCCACTGAGCCCGGAGCCCAAAGCGGGACTCCATTCCAGGACCCCGAGATCACCACCCAAACTGAAGGCAGATGCTTAACCGACTGAGCCACCCAGGTGCCCCGAAGCCCCTCTTTTTAAGGAATATACTTCCTTTGTGCACTCAGATAATCTCCTGTGCCATCTATGTGCATTTTACAAAGTACTTGCATTGTGATTATTTGTTTGTATCATTCTGTTTTCCTTGTTAGACTGTGAGCTGTATGAAGGCAGGAAATATATCTTATTCATCTCTGTACCTCTCATGTTAAGTAAGTAAAAAACTATGTTTAGTGTTGGCTGTGCTTTAATCTATAGAAAAGTGTTAAATATTATACGCTGCACTCCTGAGTCACGGTACATATTCTTTAAGCATACACATTAATCAATATAAAAAATAACAAACACCTACAAAATAGTATATTTTGTTTTTTTTAAACTTTTTTTTTTTTAAAGATTTTATTTATTTGACTCAGAGAGAGACGTCAGAGAGGGAACACAAGCATGGGGAGTGGAAGAGGGAGAAGCAGGCTTCCTGCTGAACAGAGAACCCAATGCGGGGCTCCATCCCAAGACCCTGGGATCACCACCTGAGCCGAAGGCAGATGCTTAATGACTGAGCCACCCAGGCGCCCCAAAATAATACATTTTAAAAGTACTCCAGGAGATCCTTATATCCAAAGAAACTGACACCAGAAAAGTCCACATAAATGAATTCATTAGGGGGCGCTTGGGTGGCTCAGTTGGTTAAGCATCTGACTTTGGCTCAGGTCATGATCCCTGGGTCCTGGGATTGAGCCCTGCATTGGACTCCCTGCTCAGCGGGAGTCTGCTTCTCCCTCTGCCTCTGCCCTTCCCCCTCCCCTGCCCCTCCCCTCCCCTCTCCCCTGCTCTTCCCATAGGCCCACCCCCACCCTGCCCCTGTGCACTCTCTCTCTCTCAAATAAATAAAAACTTTTTAAAAAATGAATTCACTTGGGGCGCCTGGGTGGCTCAGTCGTTAAGCGTCTGCCTTCGGCTCAGGTCATGATCCCAGGGTCCTGGGATCGAGCCCCGCATCGGGCTTCCTGCTCGGCGGGGAGTCTGCTTCTCCCTCTCCCACTCCCCCTGCTTGTGTTCCC
>NC_058405.1:70786489-70803101 GCF_002201575.2 Neomonachus schauinslandi | reverse complement strand
ACTTTTTTTTAGAGAAAAGGCAGGATTAAAATCAAGATATTATTTTATATACTTACAAATGCATTAAAATAACAAAAACTTCCATTTTAGCAAACAAGATAAAACATGTCAGATACTGTAAATAATTATAACATGATCAGTGACCATGTTTAAGACACATTATTCAGCACAAGTATTTACCTTAATATACACAAAACAAATTAATCTGGGAAGGGGAAGTTCAAGTACATATTTTAGCCTAGATTGAAAACTACTGATAGATGTATTTCCACTATTGCCTAATGTCTAAGAAATACTTGAATCAAGTAATTCAAAGGTAATACTTAATACAAATACAATCACATCTTTTTCCTGTTACGGCATTTCATCTTCCTGTATTAGATAAGAAAAATAAATTATTTTGCATGCTTTATAACAGATTGATTAAAAGACATACTGTGGAAACTCCTTTCATAGCCAAATTTTGCAGCCAAAAATCAAATTCAGAGCCTGAATTTTTTAAACCGGGATCCATTCAGAGTATTCCAAGAATAGTTCTCAAATTGCTGGAAATCATCACTTCCATAAATCCATCTTGGAAATGGATTTTAAAAATTAGCAACTTTGAGTCAGCCATACACAGACCTATCACGTTATCATGCACACTATCTGGTTTTTACATTTACAATGTAATTTACTTATCCATTCATTTGACAAATATTTATTGATCCTCTGCTATATGCAGGCACTGATCTAGGTGCTAGAGTAACAGCAGTGAACAGAACAGATGAAAAATATATAAAAATACATAAATGTAGGCTCATTATAAAACATTTAGATACTGAAATGTATAGAATAAAAAATCAAAGTTGTCCTCCTGAAGGCCCGCCCCATCTCAGTTCTTCCCTTTATAACTGTTATAATAATATATATAAATAATAATGCTAACAGTTTAATGTATTTTCTGCCAGACGTTTTGTTTCTTTACACAGAATAGCTTACATAGGATTCTAAGACCAGCTTTATTGCGATGTCAGGTACATACTGTATATAGGTATATACATACTATAAAATCCACTAGTGTCAAACGTACAATTCAATGATTTTTAGTAGATCTGCAGGTCTGTGCAACCATCATCAAGATCTGGTAAGTGGATTTAAAAATTTTAAATATATATATTGTATATATAATTTATTAAAAAATTCAGTTGTCTAGATTATGGTGATATGTGAATATATATGTATGTATAACTTTCATTTTCCGGTTAGTACTAAACCTTGAAGATGTTCTCTCAATGTCAGCATGGATAGATTTGTGATTACTTTCTAAAAGGAGAGGCCATCTTCCTTGTCAGGTTCCTTAGAAAAAGAATGTTCAAAGACTGCAATTAGATAGGATTGTTTTTGGTAATTCTGTGATTTCAATAGACAGAGAAGTCAGTTGATTTACAAAGTCTTAAGAGTCCAAAAAGGAACTGGAAAATGGGTTAAAAAGGGGCAGAGAATAGATTTAAAAACACACACACACACAAAATAACAATTTTGAGTATGTATCTTGAAATAATAATATGAATAGCTAAGTTATATAACCTTGACTGTGGGCAAGACGCTGTTCTAAAACCTTAACATATAGGTGCTGACAACTGTTAAAGTTCTCACAATTCCATTAAATATTTACTATTATTGTACCCATTTTATAGATGTGGAAACTAAGGCACAAGAGGTCAGGTAATTTGTCCACTAAAGTAATAAGCTAGAAAGAGACAGACTGGGCTTCAAACCCAGGCGGACTGGCTTCAGAGCCCACACTCTTAACTGATTTGATGGAATGTGGGGGTGCAGGTGGATGGAGGAGACAGAGTAGTTTAGAATAAAAGTACTTGAGCTAAAGTAGGTGAAATGTTTTGCATAATGGATGGCTCCTAGTAAGCACACCATAAAAGTGAATAAATAAACAAAACAAAACAAAATAATTATATTCTGTGATATATTTTAGGGTGAATGTTCTTCTACTATCAGAAAAATTAATTTCTGTTTCCACCCTAAGGGTTTGTTTAATGAGCTGTCTTCATTTAGGGCTGCTACCTTTCTGTAGGGTAACTGATGCTACTAGGCTTTTTGGGGAAACCTTGTAGGTGCCAAACGCAGGTACTAGGAAGGTAACCAAGGCTAAACCTGAACCCAAAAAACTTGTAGCAGGGAAAACAGTAATGAAGGTGTGATATAGATCAAAGCTTTGGAAGCACCAACGGAGAAATCAGTATGATTTAAGGGGTCAAGGAAGGCTTCCAGGAAGGAAACCTAGAGATGCAAGGGGAGAGATACATAGAGTCAGATCTCGACGAATTTGATATGCCCTTTAAGAAATTTGGGTTTTATGGGGCACCTGGGTGTCTCAGTCGTTAAGCGTCTGCCTTCGGCTCAGGTCATGATCCCAGGGTCCTGGGATCGAGCCCCGTGTCGGGCTCCCTGCTCGGCGGGGAGCCTGCTTCTCCCTCTGCCACTCCCCCTGCTTGTGTTCCCTCTCTCGCTGTGACTCTCTCTGTCAAATAAATAAATAAAATCTTTAAAACAAACAAACAAAAAAACAATTTCTTTAAAAAAAAAAAGAAATTTGGGTTTTAGGGACACCTGGGTGGCTCAGTCATTAAGTGTCTGCCTTCGGCTCAGGTCATGATCCCAGGGTCCTGGGATCGAGCCCCGCATCGGGCTCCTTGCTCTGCGGGGAGCCTGCTTCTCCCTCTGCCACTTCCCCTGCTTGTGTTCCCTCTCTCGCCGTGTCTCTCTCTGTCAAATAAATAAAATCTTAAAAAAAAAAAAAAAGAAATTTGGGTTTTATCCTGAAGAAAATGCAGAGCCATTTAGGAGGTGGAATGGAATAAGGTAGTCCTGGAGGAAAGGACAGTTAGAAGGTTGAATGTGAATGACTCTGCCCCAGCCTGTTGACACAAGCTCTACCCAAAACATCTGCTGTTCTTGCTAGTTGGTTCCTTATCTTTTGACTCATAAAGTTACTTGTCTTCAAGTTTCTCAATCACAATGTGGTCTCAACTGAAAATGATCTTTTATATCTGAAATTCGTTCTGCGTGCTTACTATTGTTAAGCATCTTTCCAGTGCTGGATAAGTTCTAGACACTTCTTTAAAACATCAGAGACCTGTGAAAAAGCTGGACAAAAAAGGATTAATTTCGAGACACCCGATGGGGCGGTCATTGAAAAACAAGTAGGACAACCAGCCACTCCCCATCACATCAAAGTCATAGTTGGGGTGGAAAGAAGAGCCCAGACCAGGGGAAGGTTTGCGTTAGGTGTAAACGGCGCCTCCCTTACAATAGGGTTACCCTTTCCAATTTTGAACAGAGATACAGAAAGGTGTGCTCCTTTCACAAGCATGCTCAGACAGAATCACCCAGGGTGATTCTGATTAAAACCAAGAAAGAAAAATACCAGATGACATCGCCAAAGACTGGAGCCAGAGGTGGAAGGGAAGGAGAGATCCAACCCAGCAATGTTCTCATAAGACACTTCCTGAATTTTTTTTTACATTGCTAAATAATGTATGTTTATTCATTTTAACTTGGCAAAAATGAGGTATTATCGTAAATTCACAATTCAAGTACCAACTATTTGTTTTTCTACTTTTTATCATGGGAAGTTGCAAACATGCAAAAGGATAGGGATTAGAGTGTAATGCAACCCCGTGAACCCATCAATGTGAACCCATCGTCCAGCTTCAGCAGCACACACCGGTCCTGTTTTCATCTGTACTGCCATTTATTGGATTATTTTGAGGCCACCATGTCATCTGTAATGACTTCAGTGAGTACAATCATCTTCGAGTCAAGCCTACTTTTTGGATTCCCCCTTTCCCTTCACTCACTCCCATGCTCTCGAGGACAACAAGGAGACAGATTTGAGGAGAGAAGAAAACAGTCTCCATAGAAAGACCAAACTGGCTGGAAGGGAGAGAGTGAAGGCCCTTTGAATCAGGACAAGACTAGGAGAAGGCAGAGCAAAGCTTCTCCCTAGAGCTGGGAGGTGGAAGGGGCTTTAAAGGCTTCCTCACCCCCTTGCCAGGTGGGGGCACCTGGGACCTCTGACCAGGGGAGTGGGGCCTTCGGATGGGGGAGGATCACCAACCTGGGAGGGCCAGAGTAGGGGGTAGGCACAGCTTTTTGGGTAGAAGCATCTAAGATCTAAGGGCGGTCATTCTGGCTTCTGGGGTGCTAAGGATATATGATTACGTGATTGACTAAGGAGACGTTTATTGAAACTTATCTATCACGAGCCCCTTCTTTAAACCAATCCGTAGTCACATCCGCCCTCACGTCTTGTCCTCCACTCTCACCGGAGGATGTGCTCCTCTTTGCTCCTGGCCAGCATGTCCACTTTCAGCTCTCCACGCGTCCTCCCACCTCCTCCAGGGCTCTGCTCCTGGGGTCACCCTGCACTCGCTCCACCACACACCTGAGCGCCACGCATGCGCGTGCCCTCCGGCTCCCGTCCTCCCTCTCCTTGCCGCACCTGCCTTCCTCTCTCCGAATGCTCCCCTGGCTCTCCTTTGCCTCCCTGGACTGCTCATTCTCTAAAGCCTCACCTTCTGCAGGAGACCCATGACTCGCCGTCTTTCCGGAGAGAGTCGGGGACGCTCCCCCAGGCCCCTGCCACATCCTGCGGGCCACTGTGTGCAGGTGTGTGTTAGCATCTCTCTCTCCTAGCAGGGCGCAGGCCCTGACGGCAGGGGCTGAGTTGAATTTCTCCTGCATCCCTGGCTCGGAAGGCACTCAAATGTCTGAGCGGAAACCGTGGGGATACAAAGGTGAACAAAACCACCTCTGCTCTCACAGTAATTCAGTCTACAAAGAAGCATCTCCCCCAAAGCAAGGAGATCAGGGTGTTCGCCTACTAACTGTTCTTCAGGAGGCTTCCCATCACATGCAAAGGTAAAAATCCAGATTTTTTTTTTTAGAATGACACGTGAGGCCCTTCTAGCCCTAACTAGCTCTCCGCCAATAAGCATACAACCTCCCCCTACACCGTGAGCTTCTCCAAGCCCCCTACTGAAGTCTCTCATGTTGCGGGTTCTCTCCCTTGCCTGGGATTTGAACCCCTAACCCACTGACCATGTCCTGCCGCTCCTTGAAGCCTCAGATTTCGTGTTAACCACTTGTGTGAAGTGTGCCCTGATCCTAACCCTGGCATTGTCCTCTCCTGTAGCCCGGAAGGTTCCTAAGAGAAGGACTTCATCTGTGTATTTCGAGCCATCAGCACAATGTCTGGACATACAAACACTTCAGTATATGTTGGGAGGAGGAAATCAAGTATGTGGTTCCCTCACTTTCTGTCACTGCAGAAACACAAATAAAGCGACACTTTCATGCTAATTTCTGTGGTCTGAGGAAGACGAACATCACAGTTTGAGTATGTGAGGTCTCAAAAATGAAAATCTCAGGAAACTACCCACCGTGTTTTGGTGGCAGTAGATAGAGTAAGCACATTTCTAGTACACGGTGCCCCGTCCTCCTTCCCCTGCTGAACTTCAGAGACAGAGGGCTAGCTGCACAGTAGACGGACCTATGCCCCCGTCAACAATTAACAAAAGCCAGAGAACTCGATGGCCCTGAGCCACTGCTGACATATCATACTGTATAAAAAATTAAAAACCGGGTGTAAATGTGTTCCTTAACATTCCCAGTCAGGTTCTGACCCATAAAGTTAGTTGTAGTAACATCATCTGAAAAACAAAGCTTCACCTGAGAAAGTTGTTTTTAAACGTAGTCTTACGGAGCTGAACATGGCAAAAAAGTAAAAAATAAAAAATAAAAAGCAGATCTCAAAAAAAAAACACAACCCTCTTTATCACCTACTTCATCCTTGCACTCAATCAAAACAGCACTCCTAAATCTAGTCTCCTCCAAATTTGCTTTGAGTATTTTTCTAAAGGTATCCTGGCCTTCCCCCGGGCTTTCACTTTGACGGTCAGGGGGTTTCCTGATCATAACTTGAATTTTCCTCTCAAATTTCTCTAAATTTCCCCTCTTCCTTGCTCTTCGATAGGCAGAATATCTGAAAGTATTTCTTACCTATTAATTATTCATTAGTTGTGTTTTTAGAAATCAAGCTGAATAAAAGTACAACCTTCTGCTTTGCATTATCTTCCTGTCTTCGTTCCTGATCAGACACATCTCTCATCTCTAGAATATATTTATGAATTAGTCTAGTATTCTTAATTTCCGATCAGAGCCAAAATATCTAGACCTATTCATATTTAGCTCTTGACCTCTGCCTGGACGTGTGAAGATCGTAAGATAACAGAGGGGGGATTAGTGCAAAATTTGGTCTTCTTTAAGGAATTTGCTCAACTGGTTAGAGAGGGTGCTGATCCTATAGTACGGAAATATCAGCGATAATATTTCCACCGTCTATAATGCTTTGCTATTTTCCAGGCCCATTCACGTTCATCTGATCGAAGATGATCCTGTGATGTAGATATTATCTCCATCTCCCACAGAAGGAAACTGAAAGCTCAGAATCGTTCAATATCTTAAACAAGATCTCCCCAGGTCACCTAACCCCCTCTCGGTTTTAATGCTCACCTAGAGGCTGATCTATTTGTCCCAGACCTCTTTCCTGAAAAAGCCAGAGTTTTCTGTGAAATCACCTACTTGCCAATTTCACCTGGGTGTCCCACAGGCGGCCCGAAGTCACAGGATGGAAATCTGAAGGACAATCGGGATCAGGCACGCTCTCCGCTGTTGCCTGTGGAAGGTGATGTCACTACAATCCACCTGGTAGCCCCAGCCAGGAATCTGGAAACCCAGCACGACAGCGTAGAGCAGACACGTAACAGACCCCCGAGAAGTACTTGTACGACTGATTTGATGAGTGAATGAGTGAGTGAGTGGGGGCGGGTCATCCTCAGCTCGTCCTTCACCCTCAACCAGAAGATTAATTGGTCATAAAATCCTGCTGTTTCTACAGCATAAATCTCTCCCAAATCCTTCCCCCCTCCCCCCTTTATAATCCCTCCCTTGCCTCCCTTGCTGGATTGTGTCGAGGCTAAAATGAGATTAATACACATAAAAGTGTTCTGCAAAGAATAAACCTCTGGGGAGGTGGGGGGGGGGGTGTGGACAGAGAGGATAAATCCCTCTGGAATCTGTTACTAAACTTACCAGCCCTAGTTTGCCTATTCCTTTCAAGCTATGATTTTTTTTGTCCTCCTAACCTTGTTGTTTTCTCTGCTGGGCTTCCAGAGGCCCATCACTCCGTCTGCACGTAAATACTGCTAATTTCTATGCACGGCTTAGTGGCTCAGTTATAGGCTCTTTTATGTTACTTGCTTCTGGTTATTTCTTATAGCAGGATCTGGCTCTGGAGAAGGCGTTAAGCTCTTATGAAAAGGAGCTGTTATACAGCTTTTGTAGCCTCCCAGCACCTCACGCTACCTCAGGCATCTAGTAAGTGCCTAATAAATGCTTACTGAATGATTCTTCCCCCCCCCCCCCCACTAGCCCGAGTTTCTCTCAGAATTCTATTCCTTACTCTTCCAAACGTACTGCTTATGCTCAGGAACATTTCCTCCTAAGAGATTTGAGAAAGGAAAACGGTCTAGATTAGCTTACAGGTCGGAATTTTTTAAAAGTTGCTCATTCTATTAAATGTCCTAAGTAAACCAGGGTGGGAGTTCCAAACTCTGACAGACTGTTCATCATACCGAAACCACAGTTTTACATACATAGTGCTTATAAACATACACCTCAAATGAGTATAGTTAAGTACCTGAAACACTACCGATAACAATCATACAAGTCAAGAAAGATAGTATTACCAATGTCTTCCTCATTTATTCTCCCTAGCCCTTCAGTCACCAAGTCTTGTTGCTTCTGTCTTTGCAATGACAACTCAATGTGGCATTTCCTTTCCATACCTTGTCACTGTTTTAGTCCTGGCCTTGCATATATTTTTTAAAGATTTTATTTATTTATTTGACAGAGAGAGACACAGCGAGAGAGGGAACACAAGCAGGGGGAGTGGGAGAGGGAGAAGCAGGCTTCCCGCTGAGCAGGGAGCCTGATGCGGGGCTCGATCCAGGACCCTGGGATCATGACCCGAGCAGAAGGCAGATGCTTAATGACTGAGCCGCCCAGGTGCCCCCTGACCTTGCATATTTCATCTAAGTGCATTGTCTCAGCTTCCTAGCTGGGCTCTCGGCTTTTGGTTTCTCCTTATTTGAATGCAGTTTACCCCCAGCCCCAGATCAACTTCCCCCCAACATGGATTTCATCAAGCCATCCCCCCACCCCCACCCACATCTCCAGGGGCTCCCTTGTGTTCCAGAGGACAAGGGAAACACTCCCTAGCCAGATATTCAAGGGCTTTTAAATCTAAGCCTGTGCTCCTGTTCTAAGCTCTCTGACTCTTCTTTACAGGGGGGTGACTGTGGACTGCCCCGTGAGTCCTGGGAAGTTGTCATCATGATTTACCTGGGTAAAGCTCTACACAGTGGGTGTAACCAGCAGGAGTGAATCGAAAGAATGCCTGCTCCGTAAATGAGTGACTGCAGAGCTGGGGATAATGCCAAGCTCCAATCAAAACCCAGGAGTCATACCAGGGAACTAGGACGAAAAAGCGATGGTCATTTGGCAAGCAGAAGCAAACCACGAACCTGGGTTAGAGAAAGAGTGGGACTAGAAGGGCCAGCAAAGGGAACCTAAGGAGTAAGAAGCGGGCAACACCTGTTAGGTCATCCAGAATGTCTACCCATGGCTGTTGAGGGAGAACGTGATAATTCAGGCTTTGACACTAGTGAACACTGGAGTCATCTAGCAATCCCCTTCACTAGCCCACGATCCCAGAGCAAGCTCCGCAGACTGGCTTCCCATGCACTGGGTCCTGGTCAGCCAGGCAGACAGCTGATTATAGCTCCCCCTGCAAGTAGCCACATCCACTCCCACAATAATGGTAATTAACAAATGAAATAAACCAAATTTATGAGCCCGAGGGAGAGCTCCCCCACCACAACGAACTGAGCAAGGTAAATGTGTTCAGGGAAGGCCTCAGAGCAGAGAGTCTGCTCACCATCCGGGCACAATGTCTGCATCACTCCATGCTGAGTGTGCACCCCTGGAGAACCACACCATAAAACACGGAACTGTCTTAATCTGGATTCCATTTTCTCTCCAGTTACCCCCATTTTTGTCTCTCCAGTCACTTTTCACTTGCTCTACAGAAGATCACTTCTAGTATTCTCTCCTGGTTTTACTTCTGTCTCCCTGGAATCACCTGTTTTAGGAAGTCACTCCCCACGAATGTTTTCGTATGCTGTGCACATGCCTACCTGGACACTGCAACACCCACACGTGTGTTTGGACGTCTCTGCTCAGATGTGATACAGATAACCCAGCCTTAATTGAGCCAATGCTGAATTTACTTTTCCCTCCCTATGCCAGTTAGTGGTACCATCATCCAAAGAACATGCTAAATCAGACCCAGGAGTCATCCTAAATCTCCTTTCTTGTTCATGCCCCACATCTCATCAGCCACTAAATCTCATCTACCCATTGTCCCTTCACATTCGTCTGTTCTGCCTCTTACCTCAGGCCTTTGATGTTGTTCATCGAGTCTGTGATGGTAATCTTCTAACTGGTCTCCCTGCTCTACTCTTGTTCTTCTTAAATACATCATCCACACGAATGCTAAAATTATCATTTTGGGGTACAACTCTGTCCATGTTATTCTCCTATTTAAAACAACTCAATGGATTCCCTACCTGTGGGGTAAATGCAAACTGGTCATTATGTCATGCAAGTCCCTTTGTGATCGGACTCCTGGCCTCCTTTCCAGCCTCATCTGTCTTTCCCAGTTCCCCGAGATCAGGCCATACAGAACCACCAGGTACATGAGCATTTCCCTAAATGGCTCACATGGTTTCATTCTTCCTTGCCTTTTCCCCTATCTGGAATTTTTCCTTGTCCTTCCCAGTGCTCCGCACTCTCCTGGAGAACTATACATTCTTCAGATGTAGCTCAAGGGTCACCCCTCTGAGAAGCCCTTGGTGACCCACTCAAGTGGAGTTGATCATTCCTTGTTTTGTGAAGCCATTGTACTTGATACATGCTCTCTCACTGGGCTTTCCATACTCTAGGGTGATGATTTGTTTCCCTGACCCTCTCTCTTTTTTTTTTTTTTTTTAAGATTTTATTTATTTATTTGAGGGAGAGAATGAGATAGAGAGAGAGAGCATGAGAGGGGGGAGGGTCAGAGGGAGAAGCAGACTCCCTGCTGAGCAGGGAGCCCGATGCGGGACTCGATCTCGGGACTCCAGGATCATGACCTGAGCCGAAGGCAGTCGCTTAACCAACTGAGCCACCCAGGCGCCCCTCCCTGACCCTCTCTCTTACTGTGAAGTCCTGAGGACAGGAAGTGTAGTTTACTTTTGTATTAAGGGCCCCTAGCAGAGTGCCTAGCATGGGGTGTAAAGACCTAACAGAGGTCTGCCACACTGAATGGTGACAAGGGGCAACTGGCTTGGAACTGTTCCCGGTTCTGCCACTTGTCGGTGCTTTTGCCTCTCTAAGCTTCTGGTTCCTTGACTTTAAAACAGGAATCACTGCAGTTGGACTTTGTAAAGATCAAATGAGATAATACACAGAAACAGCACAGTACCCAGGGCTTATAACTCAGTAAGTGTTGGCCATGACTACTCTTATCCCATAGGGTCGAGTGCAATTTCTTTTTAAACTCTTATCTGACCTCTCTAACCAACTGATTCCACCGATGTTGCCCTTCTATAAACTACTGCTGCACTAACTGTACTATTTATTTAAAAATGTATATTCTGTTCATGTCTGTATATCTACCTAGTGACTAATTTTTAAACGTCGGACAACTGGCATGTGTCTTCTACTTTGTGGTAGGCAGAATTCTATGATGACCCCATGTCACCCCTCTTACTTGTAGAATCCTCTCCCCTTTGAATGTGGGTGGCATCTGTGAATGTGATAGCATTCCCACGATTAGGTTATGGTAGAGAGCACAGCTGACTTCAAGAAAGGGAGAGTACCCAGGTGGGCCAGATCTAATTATATGAGATCATTAAAAGCAGAGAGCTTTCTCTGGCTAGAGGCAGAAGAGGAAGTCAGAGATTCAAAGCACAGGAAAGGCTTGGGCATGCTCTTGAGGGCTTGAAGGTGGAGGGGGCCACATAGAAAGGACCTGAAAGCAGGCTTTAGGACCAGGGAGCAATGCCCTAATTAGGACAATCAGCAAGAAAATGGTGACCTCAGTTATGGAGGGGCGAGGACCCGGAATCTGACAATAACCTGAATGAGCCTGGAAATGGATTTTTCCCAAAGCCTCCAGACAAGAGCTCAGTTTGTCCAACATCTTGATTTCAGTTTCCTGATACCATGAGCAGAGAACCTATGCCTAGCTGGATTTAACACCTGCAGAACTTTGAACTGATACGTGGGGGTCGTTTGAAGCTTCTATTTGTGACAATTTTTGTGATGTAGCAATAGAAGACTAATACTTCTTTTTTAATGTCTTAATTATTAACACATTATTTAACAGTACAGTCGATACATATTCACTGAGAAAACATTAATAGCTGAAATAACTTTACATTATCACCAGTAACGTCAAAATGCCAACTAGTCTTCTCCATTATTAAAATTTTTTTAAAATTTAGCAAAGATTTTAATTTGAGCAATATCTGTTATGCTCGTTTTATATTTATTAAATTGCTTAAAACACATTATTCCAGAAGTGATGTTTTTATAAAACATAAAAAGGAATTACTTAAAGCAGAGATGCACCTAGATACACATTTCATATACCCAGGGGCTATATTTTAGTTTCAGGACACCAAGATCCAGCTAGCAAAATATTTTACAAACTAAGGTAATCATCAAAGGAATTTACGGGTAAAATATCTTTGCATAAATTACCATTACAAAGAAGGATTCCATGTAACAATTCTATTTCCATGTCAGTGCAGAAGATCCTTAGAAACAATGCTTTGTTGGTTTGTTTCCAAAAATTTTTATTTGAAAAAATCTGGCAAGTGCTGTGTACTACATACCCCTTTGGAGAGTCACACTGCGTTTTACCATGCTAAGAATTCAAAGAAGTCATGAAGTGAATCTACTTAATTTTTTTTAACACAGCATTTCCCAGATGTATTTACCACAGAATCTTTGCTTTGAGACAGGACTTGACATCTTGTAGGAACACCATTTGGGAAATGCTAACCTAAACAAATTCCTCACTTCCCCAGACCAAATATCAAATCAAAATATTAGTAGGGAAAGAAATGTTTCAGAAACTGATTTGATTAAAAATATTCAGGAGTCAGGAAAGTGTCCTCCCTTCTTTCCCTATTGACTATAGCAACTTTTCACTATTTTTCTTCCTGGGGTCAACAAATTGGAAAAATGATTTTTAACAACTATATTAATAGAATACCTATATGGCCAAATGGATTTCCCAAGGAATTTTCTAGAATAGTTTTAGTGATATCATACCTCTTTGCACATCTCTGAAATGGGTATGTATCAAATATAAGTGGAGCAAGGTGATTTCTGTCATCTACTACTTTATGAATGAATGCAGAAAACACATCAGGCTACACAACTTTTTAAGAAAAGGTACTTTTAGTCAGTGTTAATTGTCAAGTTGAGTAAGGCCCCAAGGAGGAGAGTAGGAGAATAAGATCAGAATTTTAGGCTTTTAAATTCTTGTGCTTTTATTTTTATTTATTTATTTATTTATTTTTAAAGATTTTATTTATTTACTTGAGAGAGAGAGAGAATGAGAGACAGAGAGCATGAGACGCGGAGGATCAGAGGGAGAAGCAGACTCCCCACTGAGCAGGGAGCCCGATGCGGGACACGATCCCGGGACTCCAGGATCATGACCTGAGCCGAAGGCAGTCGCTTAACCGACTGAGCCACCCAGGCGCCCTAAATTCTTGTGCTTTTAAATACTCCAAATTCTAAAAGAGATTTCATGTATAAAATAAGAAAACAAATATTTTTTTTAATTGAATTTGAAATAGAGCTGCAATGTACTTCAAAAAGGAGGAATAACCTTAGGATCCTACCCACATTTCCGCTCTAGGTCAGTGGTTCTCAAACTTTAGGAGGCTTCAGGAACTACTGGAAGACCTTGTAAAGCACCAATCATTGGGCCACAGCCCCAGAGTCTCTGATCCACAGTTCTGGGGTGGGGCCCAAGAATCTGCATTTCTAACAAGTTCCCATGTGATGCTGAAGTTGCTGGTCCAGGAACCCTATTTTGAGAACCACTGAGAATCTAATTATCCCGATTCCCTTGAGATTCTCACTCAACAGGTCTGGGAAAAGCTGCATAGGTGGTTTTGATGTGTGCCAATCTCTGGGATCCCATTTAGCTCTAAAGCTCTGTGTTTGGGGATTTTGTTGTAAGATATCCTTGCTCTGGCTCTGCATCTCAAATCCTTTGCGGTTCTCTCCACGGGTGTTCAGCACACAAAAGCAAAACCAGAATGTTCAGAGAATGAAGGTGGAAGACAGAAACTTAATTAGTTCTAACAGCTGATCAGCAGAACTTACTGAAAGAGAAAGTTGGAGCCTTCAACTACAGATTCTCAGTTGTCTTGCTCCAACTTCCATCTAGAACATGGGAAATGCAGTGTTGGCCTCGCGGACCATTAGCGTAATTGGAGAATACCCGGAAGTCTGCAACTACCACATAACTTCTCTGTCCATTTGTTTACTTGTCTGTGATTTTAAGATTCAATTTAGAATCAGCCACAAATGTGTTCTGGCAGAGCAGTCAAGAGCATGATCTTGTCGGTCAGGTGGATTCAAGTCCTAGCTCTGTCATCTGTTGCCGAACGACAACTAGTAATAAAGAATAATAATAATGATAATAATATTGCCAAACCTCTGTTTCCTTTACTATAAAATATCACTGTTGCTAGGCACCAATGAGAAAATGCATGAACAGCATACAGCATAGTGTCTGGCCCGGTAAGGGGTCATAAACAGCAAACAACCCTCACTACTACTAAAAATTCTATGAAAGTCCTAGAACAGGTGTCCATTTTAATGCTTGAGAAGCTAGAGTTATACTAAATATTCATTTGTTTTCTCTTTTTTCAAAGATTTTATTTATTTGAGAGAGAGAGTGAGAGAGAGAGAGAGAGAGAGAGAGAGCAGGAGTGGGGGGAAGGGCAGAGGGAGAGGGAGAATCAGACTCCCCGCTGAGCAGGGAGCCCGACGGGCTGGATCCCAGGACCCTGAGATCATGACCTGAGCCAAAGGCAGACACTTAACCACCCAGGTGCCCCTTGTTTTCTCTTCTTGATGGATGCCCAGGTGGGCAGGGCTGGCCCTGGCACCACTATAATATTTTTCAATGCAACAGAGCTAGAGACTTCAGTTTAGAGGTTCCCACCACCCTCATGAACTACCTTTAATAAGTACCAAATATTATCAAATATAATTCTAAGATGCAACGTTATATTATTTAGCACTTAAAAAAATGTTGCCAATTAAACTATCAGATGATGCTTTCTTATCACTTACGATTTTCATTGCATACGTTATGAAGTTGCTCTTTCCAACTTTGATTTTTAAGAAGGAAAACATAAAAAGGAAAGCACAGGTAAAATAAGTTGCTTTAAAATATTTCTATGGGTGGGTGGGGGGATGCGGTAACTGGGTGACAGGCATTAAGTAGGGCACAGGATGTGATGAGCGCTGGGTGTTACACGCAACTAATGAATCACTGAACACTACATCAAAAACTAATGATATACTATATGTTGGCTAATTCAATTTAAGTAAATAAAATAGAAAAAAAAAGTATTCCTACGTTGTCTTCGCATTCAGAGCCCCCGTCTTCCAGATCATTTGTTTGACTCGGGAGTCTGTGTCCCTGTTTATTCACTCAGTGTCACCCTTGGTACCATCGGGGGCATTGGCGACGCAGCATTTCTTAAAAGAATCCTAAAGTATGGGGCGCCTGGGTGGCTCAGTTGGTTAAGCGACTGCCTTCGGCTCAGGTCATGATCCTGGAGTCCCTGGATCGAGTCCCGCATCGGGCTCCCTGCTCGGCAGGGAGCCTGCTTCTCCCTCTGACCCTCCCCCTTCTCATGTGCTCTCTGTCTCTCTCATTCTATCTGTCTCAGATAAATAAATAAAATCTTTAAAAAAAAAAAAAAAAAAAAGAATCCTAAAGTATGAAAAGCTCTTGGGGCTGGGCTCTTTGCTTGCCTATTTTTGATTCCTGCTTCAAGAACACTGCCAAGCATGTGATGATTTATCATTTTCCCCACTCCCTCTCTCATAAACATTTGGTTCTTGGGATTTAAAGAGTACTCCACTCTTCCTTCGGGGAGTTTACTGGAAGCAACGGACACCCATTTCCCATGTTTGGACACTGGTGCATTTGAAGTTCACGGATACGTAGGCAATGACAAGTGTGGCCTGGCCAGCACACTGGGAGGCATCTTTGATTATAAGATGCATCTTGATCTTACAGATGTTGGTAATAAGTCAGCGAGGCCCTGAACAGATCCTTGCTGAGGTTCAGCTCTGTTTGGTAATTGCAGAGAACACAGTATTAGTATTAATGACCTTTGCATTGCACTTGGTTTTTTTTTTTCCATAACAGCTTTATTGAGATAACATTCACATACCGTACAATTTACTCATTTAAAGTACAAAATTCTATGCTTTTTAGTATATTTGCAGTATATACCAACAAATCAATTTTAGAACAACTTCATCACCCCAGAAAGATATCCTGGACCCATTAGTAGTCGCTACCCATTCTTCCCCCAACTCCCAGCCCTCCAACAATTCATCTATTTTTCAGCTCTACAGATTTGCCTATTCTGGATATTTTACATAAATGGAATCACAATATGTGGCCTTTTGTGACTGATTTCTTTCACTTTGCACAACGTTGTCAAGATTCATGCATGCTGTAGCGCATGTCAGTTCTCCATACCCTGCCCTTGTTGGACAATATGCAATTGTATGGATATACCACATTTGATTCATTCGCTCATGAGCTGATGGACACTTGGGTTGTTTCCAGTTTCTGGCTAGATGGATAATGCTGCTACGAACATTCATGTGCAAGTTTTTGTGTGGAACTGCTGGGTCTTACGGTGATTCTAGGTTTAACTATTTGAGGAACTGCCAGACTGTTTTCCAAAGCAGCTGTACCATTTTACAATCCAGCTGGCAAAATATGAGGGTTCCAATTTCCCCACATCCTTGTCAACATTTGTTATTATCTCGCCTTGTTGCTTATTGCTGTCCTAGTGGGTGTGAATGAGTATCTCATTGTGGCCACTGCATTTATTTTTAAAAGCATTTTCACTTGCATTTTCTCATTTGATCTGCAGAACATCTGTCACCATTCCTTACCCACAGTCAAGGAAGTAAACGCTAAGACTGATTCACTGACTTGCTCAAGATAGCTCAGTTCAGGACAGCACGTGAACTGACATGCGTCTAGATTCTGGGACCACTGCTCCTCCACACCCGGCTACTGGAACCACCGGATAACAACCTGCTACAGAGCAAGGGCAAGAGTGATGACAGATGGCAGGTAAGCTTGGGGGGGGGGGGG
>NC_058405.1:70780174-70786479 GCF_002201575.2 Neomonachus schauinslandi | reverse complement strand
CCCCCCAGCCCCCTTGGCCAGTCCAGCCCAGCCCAGCCACATTAGGCCTTGAGGTAGGAGGCCTGAGTCCAGCCATAGAGTTAAGGAAAGCAGGCGAGGTTTTTTCCACGGATTCCTTGCTGGGCACAGAGCCTTTCAGCTCTCCTGGTTGCCTCAATGCTCTAGCTTCGAAGAGCTCCGAAGCTAGAAGCCTGCCCCAGCCCCTGCACATTCCTACCAGCGCCTGAATTAATAATGCTGTTGTGCTCCTCGTGTGGGAGAAGGCTGAGGGTGCGCTGTCCACCCGCCAGGCTGTCTGGAGAGCTGGAGGGACCGGAAAGAGGAAGGGGAGGCCCCAGGGCTGGGTAGGTCCGCGCCCACCCCACCCCTCGCCTTCCAGCAGCCTGGTGTGCGTCCTCGCCACCCAACAGTTCGGGCGGGGTGTCGCTTGCTTTGTCAAAGGATTCCCTTCCCTTCCAGTGCGTTTGGAAGCATCGCATTCATACAAAAAATTCGTCAATATGAAACTTTTCTCCTTCATGGTTTTTGTGTGAAGCCGTTCGCACTCACAATCGGGAACACTGACCACCAGTTCCACAAAAATGTTCCTACAGGCGATGAGAGCAAGAGTCTGGGTGCTGAAGCCGCTTGCGAAGGCGGGTTAGATGGCAGGCAGCGGCTGAGGGTAGGGGCCGTGGAACCAGCCGTGTGTGCAGGCGCAGGACTGCGGAGAAAGGAGGATTTTTTTTTTTTTTTGGTAATGGATTTTCGCCGATGGAAAAACATTATGTTTTTAAATTACATTTTATGTATTTGTTTTAAAACATGCTGTGGAATATCGAGAAGCGCGGTGTGATTTGACAGGACCCCAAATACTCAAAGGCCTTCAATGGAGGCTTTTTTTAACCGAACTAAATGTCTACCTTTTACTTCTCATTTCAGAATTCATTAATCCTGCCTCCTTAGAGGCTTCCCCCCCGCCCCCCGGCATGTCATGGCATTAAGAGCGGGAGAGTACGGGCTTCTCATCTCAGGGAGGCCCCCCCAACCCCCATGCTCACGTTAGCTGGGGCAGGAGCTGCTTCTAAAGACTAAAAATTGTCATTTCATCCCAGACTTTTCTTTCTCTGTTTGCACAATCAGAACTCAGCTCACTTAGGATCTTTCACAGAGGCCAGTGTCTTTGAGTTGTGAGAGGTTTTGTCCCTGCCCCGCCGCCCCCCCCCAACCACCCTGCAAATACACTTATGCATGTATTTCTCCTAACAAACGAGGTTTCGTTAAACCGGTTAATTTAATGATAAGTGCACCAGGAAAGTTTATTTTTAAAAACTGCCCCGAAGTTAATACTTTTCATTCATTCTTCTTCTTTTTTTGTTTGCTTTTAAAGCTCGACAAATTAGTCAGGGCTTATTATATGCCAAGCACTAGATGGGGAAAAAATATTGAACAAAACAGATGAGGTATCTGCTTTCCTGAAGCTTTGATTTTAGGACAAGCACATTTTTGACATGAGTGGACTGATTGCAGCGTGTTTCGGCGGCGAGTGGTTGGAGGCAGGAGGCAACCAGGGATGGGCCCCCTGGGAAGTCCTTTCGGAGGGGGTGGGGCGTCTGAGTTGAGATGTGAATGCCGAGGGATAGAGCGGGCCTCGTCCTAGATGGGGGGCGGTAGGCTGTCTAGGGGGCAGGATGGCAAGTGTGAAGGCCCTGCTTGGTGAGTCCGAGGCCGGAGGGCCACGGTGGCTGGAGCAGCGTGAGGAGATGCCACCAGAGTGGTTAGCGGGCTTCTGGGTGCCACGGTGAGTGCAGGCTGTCCCTGCACAGGGCTTGGGAAGCTGCGGGAGGTTTTGAAACTAGGAAGTGACTTGATCTGATTTGTTTTGAAAGACCCTCTGTTGTCAAGGATTTGCTGCAAAATAGTGTGGGGAGAGGGCAGCAGTGGGTCGGAGTATGGTTACAAGACCGGCCAGGTGACGACAGCTGGGGCCGGGGGATATTATGTGCTCCTTTGTTTTGTGTGTGCTTGGAAATGGCTATTAAAAAATTTACAAAAGAACTCTTTAAACTGCAAAAGAAACAAAAAGGAAAAGAACGCCACAAACAGACAAAACAAAACAATAGCAAAATGCCCTCTGTGGCTGGCCCGTGGACCCCGGATCACGGAGGGGCCGAGGAGGACACCCAGTGAGAGGACTTTTGCAATCGTCCATCAGGCGAGGCACCGCCGGGCCTGGCTCTGGGAGTAGGGCCGGGCTGTTCTGGAGCTGGAGCCAGCTGGACTGCTTGGTAGACGGGATGTGGGGATGAGGGAGAGGGAGGGGTCCGGGCGAAGTCATGATCTCCAAGTGCTCCTTTGCCACTAGACGGGCCTGTCAGCCACTGAACTGCATCAGCTAGCGTGTGAGTTGGAGCAAGTGTATTAATCACAACTTTTATTTTCTGATGCTTTGATCCGCGGGGCCTCGCTGGCCCTGGAGAGTGAGCCAATTTCTAGAAATAGTCAACAGCTCGCCCGTGAGCCTGCTTTTCAAATACAAGCCAACTGGATCCAGAGCCCACACCCACCCCAACCACCTTCTTTATCTGTCAGGCTCTCACACCCTGGGCCCCTGCTCCCCCCCGTCCTAATGCATCACCCCAGGGCTCAGTACTGCACAACTAGGGACAGCTTGTGCCCCAAAGCCCACCGAAATGATTCAAAGGAGCCAGTGCTAAGCCTGCTTACCCTGTCTTGCCCATCGCTCCCTGTGGAAAACCCACACTGCTTCCCCGGCGGGGTAAGGGGGGCCTCCTCTTGGGAACCGAGAGTCACAGACTGTCTTTCCAAGGCGGGGGTCTCCTGATCTGCTGGCCTCCCATACCAGAATAGTAATACAACTTCTGTTTTAAAACAGAGGACAACTACCTGTTGCTGTTTGAGGAACCTCCTCACTAAAGTGGATGACCGTCCCCACCAGCAGCCTAAAGTGGTTCCCTCGGGCTTGGAGGGCTGCCTGCCGTTCTGTCTGTGCACATCTGTCTACCACCTGCTGGGGGTGGGGGGTGCTGTCCGTCCTTTATGACTGAGAGTAGATCTAGGAGGACTGCTCTCTTTCTGGCGTCCAATTAGAAGCCAAGTTGAGAAAGGAGAGAGAGAGAGAAGGATCATTTATCAAAGGGAGCTCTCTTAGGGCTGACGGGCCTGGACATTAGGATCTATCCGAATAGGAAGGATTGGATAGGATAGGATAGGACACTGAGTGAGGGAAGCAGGGCCACATCGGGGCAGTGTTGCCTGCCGGGGCCTTGCAGAGAAGGGCCTGGGAAGAGTGAGGCAGAGGACAAGGGAAGTAGAAGTTAACTGAAACACCCTACTGGGGCTCTTAAACAGGGCCATCACCCTGCACAGCTCTGTGGGCGGTCCTCTGTAGCTTATCATGCACTTGGTTCTTCCAAGAGGGCATGAGAGGCGGTGATGTGAAAGCATTGGGGTATTCTTTCCTATGGCCGGGGGCCTACTGCTGTAGCAGGGACCCTCATGCTCCCCTTGTGAGAGCTGTTGCTGGGAGAGGCTGCCCACCAGGGGTTCCATCTCCCGTCCCCCATGCTGGACCCCGTGTCCCTGTGGGCCCGGGTGACCGACTGGTGAATGACTGAGTGTAAGCTGTGTGTGTCACTACTGGGGGGGGGGTGTCCAGGTGTCTCCCCTGCTCTCCTGCCCACTAGGTGTTGAAGATGAAGTGTCACACGGCAGAAGGATCCTTGAGTCACTCCTTGGAGGAGGACTGGGGGACCCAGAACATTCATATTGGGCTCTGCATCGATTTAAGCTTCTGAGATTTGGGGGCTATTCGTACAGCAGTTAGCCTATTCTGACCCATACAAATGCCTGCTCTGTGTGGACAGAAATCTCATGGATAATTGAAATAATAAATAATCCCCAAATGATAGTTTAGTCCATAATTAGAACTCTGGTTGACCAAGTCTTGGGTGGGATCAGTTGAAAAAAGCAAATGACTCCTTGTTGGTTTGTAACCTGCTGGGGGTGGGGGGCCGCTTCCCAGGTGAAATCCGAAATTGGCCTCCGAACACGGAAGGCAGGGAGAGACTGACTGCAGGTCCCGTAGGGACAGTTTTAGTAAGCAAAGGGAACTTACATCTGAGCCTTTCTTGGGCAGCAGCAAGACAAGTGGATCCCTGTACCCGAAAACCTTAGAAGTTTATCCAGAGGCCTTCACTGGGTTCAGACACATGTACTGTGCAGGGGCCCTCATCACCACACTGCTATCTCAAGCCTGTCCCCGGGGTAGCCTCTGGGAGTGGGGAAGGCAGGCAGAACCCACATTCCAAGGATGGGGAATGGGGTGAGGAGTTCTGAGTACCCAGGCCCAGCTCACAGGTCAACCGACAGTTTTGAGGACCTTCCCCACCACTCCTTCTGCCCACTCTAGGGTACGTGTTGTTCGTGAGCATCAAAATGACCAGAAGACCAAGCACAAAAAGGAGGGGAGGGGAAATGAAAGGGCTTGGAAAACACACTTCGGCTGTTCCTTCTGGAAACAACCCAACCCTGAGAACATCCCTTAGCCAATCTATAGAGGGAACTGAGAACAAGAAGGAAAAGTGAATGCAGCGACCAGCGAATTCGTCACCCATTTATTCAGTAAACATTTAGTGAGTACCTACTCTGTCCAGGCACTGTACTAGGTCTGGGTATACTGTGGAAAATAAGTTAGACATGGTACTTGTCCCGAAGGGAATTAGTCTAGTTGTGACAGATAGAAACAAAAATGAGTAAGTAAAACAATAAGTGAGACAACTGTTAAGCTGTATCGGGGGCTCTGATGGAGTAAAAAAAAAAAAAAATGGAGGGAGAGTGTAAGGAGTGGGCAGGGGGTGCTCTCCCCTAGGGCCTAATGGAAGAGAAGGGGTGGGCTACAAGCAGAGGCGGGGTGGAGGTCAGGACTGGAAGAGAGCCGAGCACACAGAAGGAGAGCATGAAGCACTCCAGGCAGCGGGGGCAGTATGTGCAAAGGCCCTGAGGTCATGAGGCTGTGTATGCATGAGGCTTGAGCCACTGAACAAGCCAGTATGAGACCAGTATGAGGGAAAAATGGCATGACGTGAGGTAGGAGGAAACAGGTTGGATGAAGCAGGGCCTGGCCATGGTGAGAATTTTGACTTTTATTCTCATTTCAGTCTCTCACTTGCTTCCTGGCCTTTTTTGTGCGTAGAAGGGCCCACCTCTGTCTTCATGGGTTATGGACGTTTTCTAGCTAGCCTCTTTCCAGTTTTGCCCTGCTGGGGTGTTGGTCTGCTCGAGGCTGAGCAAAGCCCCCGTGGGGCTTCATTTTCTCCACTTCCTCTACTTCCCAGCGGAGGGAAGCTGGCGGCAGACACAGACCACGGCTTCCTGACACCCCACGGGCAATAGCCAGGCTTACTGGGCACCCGGACCTGGTCGTGGCTGCTGGAGCTTTCCATCCTCATTCCCCAAGGAGCCAAGGCAGCCAGGGGCTGCCGGGAACCTTCCCACCCCGAGACACCAGCACCACCGTGCCAGAGTGCGGGCATGAAGCCAGCAGCCGTGCGGAGGAACCTAGCGCGGAAAACGATCCAGTGGTTTCCTGCGCGTGGTGCAGAGCGCGCGTGGAGCCTGCCCGCCCTGGCGTACAGCCAGGGGAGCGGGCCCTGCCAGCGCTGACGGAGGCCACGCCGGGGCGCCACCCAGGCCTCTGACGCCCGCTGCTGGCGGCCACGCTCTGCCCTTAGGAGCACTCACACCTCGGTCCAAACCGTCGGCGGCCCCCAGAGCCACATCGCTTGTGACAGGCGGCGGCAGCGGGGCAAGCGCCCGCCACCAGGCAGGCGTGGAGGGCTCCATCCTGCCGCTCTTTTCTGAAGGCACAGCGTTTTTCTTCCCCACCCAGTTAACTTCCCAGCCCCATCCCGAAGGCTTGGATTTGTCATGAGAACGCCAAGACAGGGTGTGCAGAGCCCGCTGCCGCCGAGCAGCGGCTAGGATCCGAGGCGGTGTTTCCTGGCGGGTCATTTGCATGGTTTGCCTGACTTCAGCAGAAATGCACGGCAGATCGCCCAGAGCCGCGCGAGCACCTGCAATTGAAGAATTCAGAATCACAAGTAATGGGTCTAAATTGGCAGGCTTTTCATGAGAGTCCCACCAGCCTCCAAGTATACAGCTGCCCTGGGTCACGTAAGATGTACGTAGCTTTAATACACAGTTTCATTTGCTTGACTATCAGCCTGGGTGCAGATCATCAAAGAATGGCTCCGGGTAGAGAATTTAATATGAGAATCCAGCCGGGGCTGCCAAGCCATATATGT
>NC_058405.1:70657584-70779674 GCF_002201575.2 Neomonachus schauinslandi | reverse complement strand
TGCAGAGCAGGAGGCTTCCAGGGGGAGAGATGAGGCATGGGGTGTGTTTTGCCAAATGGCAAAAGTGGGGAATTCTTTGAGAAAAGATTCCATGGACAGCAATATTTTCCTTTGCCTCTACAACTCAGTGGTGCAGCCATCATGCACCCATTTTCAGCAAAAACCAACTCCCTGTCTATCTTGTTTTATCTATCCTCCTATCCCTTTTTCCTCCCCGCTGCAGTCTTGGAAGCGAACCTCTAATCAACAAATTATTTCACCCATATCCATACTTCAGTATTTATCTCTAAAAGAAGACTCCGATTTGAAACATAAACCCATAATGCCATTATCACATCTGAAAATATTGATGAGAACTCCTTAATATCATAAAATATCCCATTAATATTCAGTTTTTTCAGCTGTCTCATAAATGTGTATGATTACAGGTTTTGTGTTTTCTTCCCTACAGCTTATTTGTTGGGCTGGGATCTAGACGACATCCTTAAATGGCAATTGCTTGATTGGTCCCCTAAGCCTCTTCATCTACAAGTTCTTTTCTATCTGTCTTGTTTTTCTTTACAAGTGATTTGTTGAAGAAATTGTGATTTGTTCTGCAGGGTTTCCTATAGTCTATTTCTGATTGCACCCCTGTGTCGTTGTTGGACATATTTCTTTGTCCTCTGAATTTCCTATGATACAGTGGTGTTTTATGCCATTTGGAAGTTAGAAGTAAGAGCTTGATGAGATTCAAGTTTTCTTTTGTTTTTGGTTCGTTTTTTTCGCTAAGGTTACGCTATGGTGGTATTGTGTTCTTCCATCAGGGGGTACATAACGTGTGGTGGTTTCTCATTCTGTGTATTAGCAGCTATTGACGATTATTGCCTAGATCAATTCTTATTTTTTTAAAAGGACTATTTTTTTTAAAAAAGTTTTAGGTTTACAGAATAATTGAGCAATTAGTACAGAGAGTTCCTATATGCCCCCTAATTGCCCCCCACCCCCCCAGTTTCCTTATTATTAACATCTTTAGTGTGGTACGTTTGTTACAATTGGTGAACCAATATCGATATATTTTTATTTTGTCCACAATTTACATTAAGATTCACTCTTTGTTTTGTACAGTTCTATGGTTTTGACAAATGGCATAATGACATGGGGCCACAAATATAGGACCATGCAGAATAGTTTCACTACCTTAAAAATCCTCTGTGCTCCACCTCTCTACCCACCACTGCACCTCTAAACCCCTGGCAAACACTGATCTTTTTACTGTCTCCATAGTTTGGTCTTTCCCAGAATGTCACACAGAAGCATAGAGTATGTAGCCTTTTCAGATTGGCTGCTTTCACTTCACAACATGCATATGTTTTTTTCCATGTGTCTCTGTGGTTTGATAGTTCATTCTTTTTATGGTTGAGTAATATTCTGTTGTATGGCTGTACCACGGTTTGTTTACCCATTCAACCACTAACGGTTCTGGTTTGGGGCAATTATGAATGAAATTGCTATCAATATTTGTGTGAAGGTTTTTGTGTGGACAAAAGTTTTCAACTCACTCGGGCAAATACCAAGGAGCACGATGGCTGAATCATGTGGTAAGAGTATGCTTAATTTTTAAGAAACTGCCAAGCTGTCTTCCCAAGTGGCCGTCCCATTTTTGCATTCCCACTAGTAATGAATGAGAGTGCCTGACGTCCCATATGCTGGCTAGCTTTTGATCTTGTTGGTTGTTTGGCTTTGGGCCATTCTAATAGATGTGTAGTGAAATCCCACTGTTGTTTTAGTTTGTGATTCTCTAATGAGATGGTGTAGAGCATCTTTTCATATCCTTGTTTGCCGTCCCCGTCTCTTCTTTGGTGAGGTGTCTCTTCAGATCTTTTGCCCATTTTTTTTTTTAAAGATTTTATTTATTTATTTGAGACAGAGAGAATGAGAGACAGAGAGCATGAGAGGGAGGAGCAGACTCCCTGCCGAGCAGGGAGCCCGATGCGGGACTCGATCCCGGGACTCCAGGATCATGACCTGAGCTGAAGGCAGTTGCTTAACCAACTGAGCCACCCAGGCTCCCTTTTTGCCCATTTTTAAAGCAGGTTGTTTGTTTTCTTATTTTTGAGTTTTAAGGGTTCTTTATGTGTTTTAGATACAAGTCCTTTATCAGATACATATTTTGCAAATATGTCTTCCCAGTTTATGGCTTATGTTTTCATTCTCTTCACAATGTCTTTCTCGCAGAGCAGAAGTTTTTAATTTAATAAAGGTCTGCTTATTGACTTTTCCCCCATGGATCATGCTTTTAGTGTTGTATCTAAAAACTCATCATCAAACCTGAGGTTATTTAGATTTTCTCCTTTGTTGTCTTCTAAAAGTTTTATAATTCCGCATTTTATGTTTGGGCTTAGAATCCATTTTGAGCCCATCTCTACGACAGGTGTTAAGTTCTGGGCTCATTCTTTTGCATGTGGATGTCCAATTGTTTCTCAGTATAATTTGTGGAAAAGACTCCTTTCTTCACTGGCTTGTTTTTGCTCCTTTGTCCAAGATCAACTAATTGTATTTATGTGGTTCCATTTCTGGACACCGTATTCTGTTTTATTGATCTATTTGTCTATTTTCTCTGCACCATCTTGATTACTGTGGCTTTATAGTACATCTTGAAATCAGGGTACGTCAATCCTCCCACTTTGTTCTTCTACAGGACTCTGTTAGCTATATTCTGGGTCTTTCACCTTTCCACACAAACTTCAGCATCAGTTTTTTGATATCCACAAAATAACTTGCTGAAATTTTGATTGGGATCACATTGAATCTATAGATCAGGCTGGGAAGAATTGACTTAATAATATTGATTCTTCTTACCTGTGGACATAAACTATCTCTCATTTATTTAGATTTTCTTTGATTTCTTTCATCAGAGTTTTGTAGCTTTCCTCATATGGTTCCTGTGCATATTACGTTAGATTTGTTTCTATTACATTTTCTTGGTGTTAATGTAAATGGTATCGTGTTCGTTTCAAATTGCAATTGTTCATTCATCGATTCTTTTTTTTTTTTTTAGGAGTTGGAGAATGGTGGTATTCTGTCATTCTTCATTTGTTAGCTGACACATCTGTATATAAAAAAATTCCTCTCATCAACTCATTATTCTGGGGTATGGGTCATTTCAGAAAGAAAGGAAAAATGCTTGATTCATCAAATTTTTCTAAAGTTTTGGATTGGTTCCCTGACACCTTCAATGTTAACCAATGGGTTCTTCTTTAAACACTATTATGAAAAAAAACATTTTATGTGTCTCAATCTGTTACATTTAGTATCCTTATCGGTGCCCAAATTGTTCCCTTATGGGGTGGCAGGGCGGGGGGGGGGGGCTTTTCAATGGACAGTCTGATGTGATAGTTTCTCTATTTCTTTATATGACAAGATGGTCCTGGCTTATCTTATACACGTCCTTCCTCTGACATGTTAACTGCCATTTCTCCAAGGAACCCAGGTTCCTTTTACTAGGAGACAGTGTTTAGAAGCTACCAAGATATGCATTCCTGCCTTTTCAGTGGTCAGAGCGAGGAATTAGACATTTTATTTGTTTAAGATAAAATGTATCATGAGTTTATACTCATACATCCAATTTAGAACTGTGAGGTTTTTACTTAATCCCATTGGTTTTGTAGATGTCTTTCTTTTCTTCGGTGCTGAAATTGGCTTATCCCACAATACACATGCTTGATCTAAGAACAACAGTGTTTGTTGAAAACAATTTGGGTTGTTTTTTTTTTTTTTCTTTTCCAGTCCTTGTGCTTAGGGTATACCCCATCAGAGAATTACAAGAAAATAATGGTGGTTTAAAGTTTGCTGGTATAGTTTTTGTTTGTGTGGTTATGCCACCAAGACAGTATGGAGTTAAATTTGTTTCAATGTGGTTTTGTTTTTTAAAAAAATCAGGTATTTAAAAGGTAGTTACGTGCATTTGTCTCTTTGTTTGTTTGTTTTTTTTAATATCTTTGCCAGCTTATCTTTGGAATGAATTCCTAGAAGTGGGATTGCGGCTTCAAATGGTAAATACACACGTACTTTCGCTCGGTCCTGCCAAACTCCCCTCTGCAGGGGTTGTACCATTTTACATTCTACTGGCAAAAAGAACCAGATTTCCCACCTTCAAGTTTCATCCTTTACATTTGGAAAGTGTTTTAGGGCATGTTAAGTGTTTCCTTATAACATATTTTCTTTTATCCTGGCAACAGCCCTCGGAGTTAGGTATTATTCTCACCCTGACTTTATAGCTGGGGAAACTGAGGCTCAAGAGAGCTGAAGTGTCCTGCACACCCCAAGAAATGAGCTGATGGTAGCTTTGATCGTGTGCGTAGCCACAACGGACTCGTGGGCAAGACACAGGGTCCTGTCGCTAGTGCCCGGCTGGCTGGCTGCTTGCCTGCCTCCTGGAAGCGGTGGGAATTTGCCGAGTATGTTCCAGAGCAGTTTAGCGGTGTGGGAGAGTTAGTGTGCCCTGCGGCGTGCCTCAGCCAATGTGAACAAGAGCCCTGCATCCTTCAGAGGCACGACTGGGACGCCCACCCATTATTCCTCGGGGGCCTCCTATAGGATTGAGCTAGCTGTCACAGCAGGAACCTGCTCAGTACCTCACCTTTATTGGCTTTGCTTTCCCTCCTGTCTCCCTCCCTCCTTCTTCCTGGGACCACCTTCCAAATCAGTGAACTAGACCCAAGTCTCTGATGTAGGCTTTGTTTCTTGCAAACAGTAAGGGCATCTGTCCAGCTCTGAGCCATGCTGAGCTGCGCTTCTGGCACCCAGAGGTCTTGGTGTGTAGACTGTAGCTTCGGCTTCCCTGGGATGCAGCCCACCAGTCCTGTGGGGCCACCCCATAGCCAATCCGTGGTCCTCTCCCCTATAACTATGGTCTCACCATGCTCCTGGAACAGAGGTGTCAGGAAGCACAGTTCTATCAAGGCCCACTCTGCAATGTTTGCTCCAGGCCTATCCCACTCCCAACTGTCCCAAACCATTGCTTTGTATAAGCTAAAAAGCTATGCCTGGAATTGGACCGTAGGTTCTTCATCACTGGTGTAGAGAGGGTAGGGATCGGGCCGTGGCTCTGGGCTGGCCTCAGTACTCCTTGGTTAAGAAGGCATTTGCTCATGGTGCTATGGTCTTTCTTTGGTGTCTGAAAGGACACAGGGTCTTCTAGGTACACAGTCTGGGAGGAGGGAAGGAGACCCCAGTATCTACTGGCAATGGCAATACAGTTGCCTGGGTGGCCTTCATTGTCTAGATGCCCTCTGCAAAGGCTGCGTGACCCGTGACATCTGCACTTAAAATTGTCCACCTTAAGGGAGGTTGCTTAATTCGGGGAGGGGCCACTTCTCAGAGGTATAGTCACAGTCTCATCTTAGATGGCCAGGCTTGCTTGGCTCCCTTTGGGGCCATATACCCAGGGCCCTTCATACTGGGGGGGCTGACCCAGACCTTTTGGTGCAGAGGGGATACACTGAAGTGAGAACACATTCACAATGAAGTATAAGTTAGGGCCAGGGGAGTAGAGGGTACCATGGAAAGAGTGTGGGAGGATCTTTAAAGAATGAGGGGACCCAAGAGAGGTTCCCAGAGGTGACAGCTAAGCTGAGGCTGGAGTAGTAAGATTGAGTTCCATCAAGAGGAAGGACAAGGGGAAAGAGGATCCTGGATAGAAGCAAGTAATATATCTGGAGGTAAGAGAGGAACCACAGGGCATTGAGGAAATCGAAAGGATTTCTGAAGGACTGTAAATTGTCGTCTGTGTAAATATAGTTATCAGGATTGCAGATGGCTCCTTGGAAGTCCGGCAGCAGCAACTTCTGGGCAACCAGGTTTTGGAAATTCAAATCCATGACTTGATTGTAAATATCTTCTGTTCCACCACTTTCGGCATGGTGTTATCCACTGGGACACTCTGATTTAGGGAGCAATATCTGTCTCTTCACATCTTTTCTGCTCCCAGCCTGGTGTGAGCCCCTACGGGCCAAAATTTGGTAGTGACTGGTGCCCTGGGGAATTCTGACTGCTGGTCTACCAGTTAAAAACGCAGATTACACAGCGGTTTGATTATAGAAAACTCTATCTGGGAAGAGAGAGGAAGGAAGAAATGCTTTCCAAGAGTGTTCAAGAACCTGAATTTGCATTTGTTTACTAGAACAAAAAGTTGGCTGGTGAGTTAATGGACTGATAATTATACTGTACCTCGATCAACATGTTCTCAGGGGGCTGATAAATAAAAATAAAGATCTTTGCCCCAAGATCATATGTATCCTGGACCTGCTTGATAGAGGTTAATAAAATTAGTGAGCAAGATAAATGAGCAGAGAGACTGGAGCACGCTTCTTTGATTTTGTATAAGAGAGCCATGAAAATAAAACTCTAGGGCCCGTTCCATCTTAATCACGGCAGACACTGAGCCAGTCTCCCACTTCGCTGCATCAGCCTGATTGCTCAGAATGGACCAGGGCACAAGTAAGCATATTTGACCGAAACTTTGTAATAAATGACTTTCAAAAAATTGGAGTCCTGTGTGATTGGTGGTCTGCCATAACTAAACCTTTTCCCCAAGGTTTCTCCAATGAAGAAATAGCAATGACCCTTAAATTTAGCTGTTAAAATCATAGATGGATTGCATAGAACAACAAATTGGTGTGAGTATTAAATTTAGGAAGGTTGATTTGAAGTTCCATGACTCATATCATTTCTACATTGCAGAATTGTTTTTCCAGAAACCCGAGGTTCCTTCTATTCTCTTTCTTGGCTTATTCATTCACGCCTGTGACCTCAATGACCAGCTAGATAATGAGTTCCAAGTGTCCTCTGGTCCACAGCTCTCATCTGTATGTCTCCGAATTGCTGCCCAACATCCCCCTCTGATGCTTCACTGCCACCCCATCCTGTAAGTCTGGTCCACTTCTAGCCAAGGACACCCCATTCATCACATTATGCAAGTCAAAAGTGTAGAAATTCTTATTGACCCCTCCCCCCTCCCAGACATCTGCTTATTCCCAATGCCTGTTCTTTGACATCCTGTATAACTCTTGCATCATTCCCCTTGTTTCCAGCTGCCCTTCACCCACTTTCCTAGTCAGATACCAATCGCTCATGGCTAAGCTGCCTCCCTAACTAGTCTCCTTGTCTTCCTCTGCTTTTGTACTTCTTCAGCGTATGCCCCACATTGCCACCTAAACATTCTTCCCGTGTGTAAATCTGATTGTGTCACTCCTTCTTAAAACCTTCGTTAGGTTCCAGTTGCATTTTGGATAAAGCTGGGGTTCTTGAAGGGGGGCTCCCAAGGCTCCATCCCATCAGGTCCCCACCTGCACCTGTCCTGGTAGCCCCTGCTCAGGTCACACCTGTCTTCTTTGCACATCACATCACAGGGCCGTGTCCCTGCTCCACCTGCTCTTTTATGGCCTTCCGGATCCTGCCCGGCCCTGGTGTCTGAGGTCAGGCACAGCGCTGTCTCATTCACACCTTCCCTGACCCTCAGTGCAGGCCAGGTGTCTTGTCACCTGTCTCAGAGAGCTGCTCATCTGTGCTAATGTTCAGCACAACTTCTGGTCATGCATGTATCTGGCATTACTTGATTTTCCTGAGTCTCCCTTGCTAGCCTGGGCCTTCATGGGACTAGGAACCATGTCTGTTTTTAACCAGTGTACCCTCAGCCACTTGCAAGGTGCCCCGCACAACGTGCCCACTCAATACATGCTCATTGAGTGAATAAAGCCACCAAGTCACCTCCAGAAAGGGCCTCTGATGTCTGTGCCAGAATAATCTAACATAGGCAGCTCTGGAAAAGAGTATATATTTGATGCCACAGAGAAGAATTCTAACAGAAAAGAATGCTCTGAACCTTCTAAGGCACATACATGAGGGAGATGCTTGTCAGTTTAATGACTAGTTTGATGTTTCTTCTCCTGTAAGATTGTGACTAATGTAACATGACTGTAGATATAATTAGACCTGGTGTTTGTGCCTTACCTTTTGCACTTATCAGTTTTTGTGGAAGTAAATCTTGAATCCTAATCTATCATAAAAGTAAATGCTAAAATTGCAATGACATCATAGCAATAATGATGTGGAATATTTATGGTTGAGCTTTTCGGTGCGTGCACTTTCAACGTCTCCTTTTTTCCGTGTTACTATAACTCCATGACAATTATCAGGCTGATTATTTGTTAAAACAAGTTAGAGACAAATTCCAGGCAAGAATTGGGTACCATCACATGGTAACCTGCTCTAAGCAGAAAATAATGAATACATTGAGATTTGCTCCCAGCGATTCAGAACTAATCCTGAACGAATAATAAACTAGGTCATACAGTTAGGCCTACAGAGAATAAGTACATCCTCTGAGCCATTAAGACCTCTGAAACTGGTACTGCTTCAGAATGGGAGAAACTAGTTAATTTCTACATGTGGGGATGACCTCGGGGAACCTCAGTCAGATTTTAGAAATGTCACAAATAAATTGAACGCTGGTGTCTTGGATTAAGCAAGGGTCAAGAACACAGTGGGAAGAGGAGGATCATGTGGTGTGTGTGTGTGTGTGTGTGTGTGTGTGTGTGTGGTGCATATGTGTGTGCCAAGAAAAAATTTGCAGGTAGATTTTAAGCCTTTGGTTTGAGCACACAACTCCCGTTGATAGCAATAGGAATTGAACACCCAGACAAAGAGAGAAAAATGCAAACTAATCCCCAGTGCAGAGTATAAATTAGCTACATAAAAGAAAATAGAACCAGGGATCTGCTAGGTGATGCAAGAGGAGGAACACATCTTGAAACATTCACAAGCCATCACCTATTAAAAATGGGGAGACGGAGACATGGAAGACGGCAGACAAGGCCCGAAATCACCCTCTCAATCCTCTTAATGCTGACGGATGTGGCACCATTCCATGCAGTGTGTGACCAAAGAGACACGCTGCTCCTGATTTTTATGCTTGGAACATTTTTTCTGGAATTGGAGACACACCAATGGACATTTTTCTGGAACTGGAGACACAAACTGACATAGCTAAATAAGGAAAGTTAGTACATTAATCTAGTTTTGCTCCAATTTGCTCACAGATTCATCTTCCTAATATTTTAAATACAAAGAAAATCTCTCATTTCCATTCATCAGGCTGTGCCTGTGCTATATAAGCTAAATGTAATTTATTTTAGCCAAATTTTGACCATTCTGACTCATTTAGGAGGTCAAGGAAGTAGAATGTGTCAGATTGAGTTCTTTCCCCTGTGACTTTTCCAGGCCGCCTATTACAAGGATTCACAGATATAAGTCATATCTATTTCCTGGGTTATTAGACGCCTTCCCTTTCATCCTGAACGGGAATGTCTTTGAAATAAATCTAAGAGAGTAGTTCTTAAACCAAGCTGATGAATAGAATCACCTGGGGAACTTTAAAAACATACCTGGATCCCATCCCAGAGTTACTGAAGCAGAGACTGTGGCGGGGGGGGTGGGGTGTCAGGAAAGGAGGTTCCAGGTGGTTCCAGCACAGTCAGCCTGGGCCAGCAACTGGAGGAGGCCCCTAGCTTCTCCCCCAGCAGAGTGGCCTAAAGGAAATAACCGTAGGGTCACATTCTGGCATTTTAGAGGAAGGAAAATTAGCCTCTGTGGCAGCCACTGACTATTATCTCCAGGTCCACTTCAAACCTACTAAACCCTTAGAGCATTTTCCAGCTCTTTAATTGTGCGCGATTCCGGTCCGGTGCATAACTGGATGTTCAAGGCTTCAGTTTCCTTGGGTGGCTACCAGGTAGCTAGCTCCTGATAGGAACATTCCACTCTAGCCACTTTGCTCCACTTCCCAAATCCAGAGTGTTCTTCAAGGCCCAGCCAAAGACCCACCTCTTCCATGAAAACAGCAATGACTGCATTAGCATCTTCTCCCTCTGAGAATACCCTGGGCTAGTCAGAGGCATATAATTTAACACTTAATTGTTTTCTAATTGCTTCTGATCTGTTCTGTTCCCTCACCCTATTATAAGCAGCTCAAGGGTGGAGACCGTGGTTCTCAGTGACTTTAACAAGGCTGGTTGCCTGCCTGGCTCACCACTGTGGCCCCAGAGTCCCAGATTGGCATTTAGCGGATTCTCCATGAATATTTGTTGAATTAATGAATTTGGTGATGGAATGATTACTGGAACATTTAGTAAGAAGAAAACCAAGGCCTGTAAGCAAATTACCCCATAACACGCTCTGTTCTGTTTCATTAAGTCAACTTCTAATAGATACGTACCAAACGCCTCTCTTGTGCCTGGCACTGTCCTAGGTGTTGGGGATAGAGCAAGGAATCTCTTTAATCAGGCGGTAGGTGCTACCTTTTAAAAGGGGGCAAATTAAAAGCTTTTGGAAATGGAATTGTGCTTCCAGGTCCTGGAAGCCATGAAAAACAGGGCTGAGATCAGTTCAATAATAATCATAACTCAGAGGAACATAGGATGACAACCCAGTGCCTGTAATTGGATTTTGCAATATTATAGCCCAAAGTAGCCCAAAATACTGGACAGAGCCATGGTGAAGACTAGTTTCTTTCCTTCCAGGACCTTTCTCACCACATTTTCAGAGTGACAGAAGCCTCTACAAACTAGCATTGTTACTCACTTTAAGTCTGGATCTTTTATGTTAGAAGTCTAGCTCTGCGACCGCATGAGCTGCACAAGGCCAAGTGTTGCCCGTTGGCCATTGGCGTCCCCTGATGTCTTCTCCTCATGGGACAGAATTCTAGAGCCAAGATGTCAAGACCTCACTCTAGGAAAGTTGGTCTAAAACCATCTAAGACTAGGTGATTTGGTCTAAACAAATAACGGTATTAGTTTTGCAGAAATGGATTCTCTTCTTGAAATTGACCTTGGTTTTCAAACTGTGTGGAGCCTGTGGGTCCTTCCCGCTCCACATTTCACCTCTCTGTTATCTTTCGGTGCACACCTGAAGTCAGAAGCAAGCATCTCAGCCTGACCCAATGCCACGCTCTTCCCAGCACATGGCTTCAGCTGCTCTGGCTTGTGGTAATTACGGGCCGAACTGATTGCTGGAGAAGCAACCCACAGAGATTTCTACTGCCAAGTAATTAGGACCAGAGAAGTTCCAGAGACCATTATGTCACTTCGGGGAACAGGATTTTACAAACATTGTGGCAGGCACTTGATCCAAAGTCCCATGTCTTCTCAAGTATGGATGAATAGCAAAAAAAGAGAAAAGGAGGGTGAGACATGAATGAGAAAACAAAGGGAGAGAAATTCGTCCAAGCAGGGATCGGGAGGAGAGGTGGAGGGGAGCAGAGAAACCCTTGAATTTGGGTGGTTTTCCATTTATCAAGGAAGATAACCAATGTACGCATTCATTTAAAGAATCGCTTGGTTGTTTTGACCTCCAGGCTGTCCCTGAATAAAGGGGTGACTGTCACACAGGAAGGCGCATTTTGCTAGGCAAATTGCTATCCAAAGGACAGCGCTTTGTTTCACATTGGCTTCTCTTATATCGGGAGCCTTTCGTTCTAACACTGTCCCTGGAGTCCTCGGCAAGCAACTTCATAGAATGGAGCCCCTGCTGCGTCTGAGTCCTCTTTTTCAGGAGCCCAAGTCATTCTCCCCAGCAAAGGGTGTCTTGGTGAAGTCTGGGTAGTTATTTTGAGGCATTGGTAAAATGGATTCAGTTTCAACAAGTGGTCTCTCCTCTAACCCCTGGGGGAGACAGGGCTGGGAGAGGCAGGGAAATGACCTGTTCTCCACTCTCATACTCAAAGTATTTTCAAATATATAGACTTTGTGATTTCCTTTGAACAGAGATGCCAGCACACCCTACCAAGCAAAAGTCAGACCTGTCCCTGAATGGAGTCGAGCGTGGATTTCTGGCCACCCGGACACCCGGGATTTCCTGATTTGATGGCATGAGATATTTTTGGTAAAAGCGATTATTATATGATAAAATAAAAAGACTTCAGTTTATTTATTTTTAAAAAAGATTTTATTTATTTATTTGACAGAGAGACCGAGAGAGAGAGAGTACACAAGCGGGGATGGGGGCGCATCAGGCAGAAGGAGAGGGAGAAGCAGACTCCCTGCTGAGCAGGGATCCTGATGCGGGGCTCTATCCCAGGACCCTGGGATCATGACCTGAGCCGAAGGCAGACGCTTAACCGACTGAGCCACCCAGACGCCCCCAAAAGACTTCATTTTAATACTTTTGTAAAACAAATCAGAAAAAAAATGATGGCAGTCTGTGCTGAGACTTTTGTTTTTGAAACTGGGTCACTCCAAGAGACCCCAGAAATCTTGGGCTATGTACCCTCATCTTGGCTGGCTGGCTATCTATCTACCTATCAATCATCTATCTATCTATCTATCTATCATCTATCTATATCTAATCTATCAATGATCTGTTTGTCAATCATCTGTCATCTACCTATCTTTTTATCTATCAATCTAATCTACCTATCATCTATTAATCTATCAATCACCTATTTATCTTGTATATCCATCACCTATCTTATCTATCTTCGCGGCATTGTTTCTGCACAGCAAGCTCTCCCCCAGGTTCTGGGAGATTCTGTATAATGTCCTCATCTCACACCTCACAGTCCAGCGGTGGTCTGTGATCCTTAAATTTTTCCTGCAGACTGTGGGCTTGTTGCTCGGTGTTTAGGCCTCCTGAAAATACTGAAAGCTGAGGCCCTGCCAATCAGCACCTCTGTGGGGGCCGTGCTAAGATCGACTCTGTTTGATTTGGTCACTGAATCTTGTCTGGGGCACAACCTGTTAGTTGCTCAGCTTGAAAACAATTCTACTTGTGAAGTTCCTGGGGACAGGCTGGTATGGAGCACAGCTACCAGGGGCCAGCCAATGACGTCCAGGGGCCAGAGACCTGCCCTGTCAGATGAGGCTGGGCCCTGGGCTCACGAGAAGTCACCGGTGGGGCCGGACCCTGTGAATGTGAGTGGATTCCTTCCCTGTATTCACCTGGACGACACCCACCTGTCTGCAGAGCCCCGCAGAGCTGTGACCTGACCCCAACCCACCTGGCAAGGGGAGATGTGCAGTAGTCCAGGTCCCTGACAGTTGTGAGGGGTCTGCGGGAGCCTCTTGTCTTGTCAGAGAGCTGGAGAGAAGTAAACATATGTGATCATCTCTTCCTGGTAAATGGAGGACTGCGGGGGGAGGGGAGTGTTTCTCTTAGAGCAAAGGTTCTCAAAGCGTGGTCCCTGGACCAGCAGTGTCATTGCCGTCTGAGAACTTGGTGGAAATACAAATGCTTGGGCCCACCCTAGACTTCCTGAAAAAACTCTGGGGACAAGGAGGCAGACATCAGTGCATTCAAAGCCCTCCAGGAAATTCTGATGCACGCTGCAGTTTGAGAAACACTGGCTTCAGCGGAGGTGAGCCTGCAGCTTCCTGCATTTGAAGCACTTGGGCTGCTTGTTAAAACTCAGACCCTGAGACCAACCTCAGACCTACTGGATCAGAGTCTCTGAGCTCCACCAAGAACTTCCATTTTAATAAATGCCCCTGGGGAGTCTGTGGTCATTAAAGTTTACAGAAACAGTGATAGAAAACCAAGGGAGTCAGAGCCTAGAGGGTGGGCGCTCTGGGTTTGAGGGGCTTGGGAAAATCGGAGTTGTTCCGACCACAGGAAACAAGGGAAAAAAAAAACAAAACAGACGTGTATGGGGCAGCCAAGTAGCATGAGTGTGGTCAATTTTTGATTATCCAGTTGGAGGATATAGGGGTCCTTTAACTCCTGTATGTTCCCGTTGAACCTCAGTTATGATATTACAAGCTCTTTCTGGCTGGGGCACTTCTTGCAACATTTCCCATAGTTCTTTCTGATAGCTGCCAGGGCTTCCTTGGTGGCCCTGGGGAGAGGTCTCAGGGCTCCCCATTTCCTCATCCAGCCACGGCACTGCCACCTGTTGCTGAGGTCTCTTGTGGGACAGCTGTTCCATGGCCCAGCTGTTATCTTACTCTGACCACAGAGTGGGGGAGGGGACATAGTTCTCCTGGGTGCGGAGCAGGTCCTTCCCTTAATGCCTCTTTGTAGAGCAGAGACTAGGCTGAAATTATAAACAGGGCTCTACCGAAGGTTCTGGGACAAATGGAAGAGAAACACAACACAACACAGAGAATGTCACCTTGTCTTACGGACCCAGACCCACCCTGGCATATCTTACTGGGCAGGCTTCCTGCCTTCTTCCAGACTTGCCTCCGAGGAACCATCATAAATGTCCCCCAGATCTCTGTGCCTCAGAATGAGGGCCAACGTGGACCTCTGGCTTGGAAGTGAGGTGGACATTTCCTTTCTTGTCCAGGGTTGCGTTTAGGTGTCCTGAGAAGCAGGTACCAGGACAGGATGAGATGTGCTAGACATGTGTTGGGGGAAATGTGTGTGAAGCACAAGGGGGAAGGAGTGAAAGTGGGCAGAGCCTGCAGACAGAGACACAGGTCTGACCCCCAGGGAGGGACAGGGAAGGAAGATTGGCTGGGGAGGGTCTCCAACTGCTGTGCAGCTTTGAAAGGGTCTTTCCAGGCTTCTGGGGAGACGTCAAGCAAAGGATGCCTGTTGGAAGAGTCCCATGATGAGCAGCGATGGCCCGGCCTGAGTATCCACCATGCTTAGTCATTGGCTGGGAGCATCCAGAGGAAGTGAAGACCCTGGAGGAGCCAAACGTGCAGCTGCTGGAGACTGTTGGTCCACCATGCTCCCTGCAGCAGACTCTCTCCAAGGCGGAGCTAAATGGCACACTCCATGGCCACCACAGTCCACCCCTTGTGCCAGGCTGAATTCCCTCTCCAAGCATGCATGGGGAATATGGTTCTTGTGGGCCTTTCTTCCCAATGAGAAACTAGGAGAAGGAGGTTAGTGGGTAGAACTACCTCTGCTATCATTGCAGCGGGTCTTGCAACACCACCACTGTCAATGTCTTCCTTCTTTGCTCTGTTTTTTTAAGTTCCCCTCTTCCTAAGCTATCACCCCAACAGGTCTTATGACCCATACCCTCATGCCTGAGGTTCTGAGCTCCTGACGACCATATCCTCCTCCGGCCAGGATGGATGCTGCATGTGTTCATTGCAATTGGGCAAGGGAGTACCAAGAGACACCCCAGGGGCTCATCTGGGTTCCCTACATATTCCAGCCCACCGCTGCTGAATAAAAGCAGTCCCATCTCCTCCTGCTGATCAGGGTTAATTATCCCTGCCAAGATGGCGACTCTTCTTCTTGCCTATTGGCCAGTAGACACAAAGTGTCCCAAGTGCCCTGGCTGCAGCCATATCTTATACTTCAAAGGGACCCTTGTGGGGTCCCCTGGCAAGAGTGCATTCCCTTCGGGGTCCGGGATGTCTGACCCCACAGAGCGGTAGGGACAGGAAACACAAAGTCCCTTCTATGGGCTGAATGTGCCCCCTCAAAATTCGTGTGCTGAAATCTGCTAGGGAAAAACGCTCCCGTGCCTCCTCTACTCTCAGTACTCAACTGTGCTACTTCACCTCTAACACCAGACATGTAAGGTTCCCACACATTAAGCAATTCTGCAACACCAGCTGGGTGTCGTACAATTTAACTCGATTCTGACATCATCCACCTGGAGCTAGCATCCGATCCCACAGGTTGTGGGCGTAGTCCCATAAGACTGCCCATCACAAATCCAAGTTGTTGCCTGTGCTTCTGACCAATGAGCTGGAAGTCAGAGGTTTTCATGACTCTCCCCTTCGGTTTGATTAATTTGTTAGAGCCACTCACAGAACTCAGAAAAAAAGTTTATTTAGTAGATTACCAGTCTATTACAAAGGATATTAAGGAATACAGATGCACCATGTAGGAACCAAGGGCAGGCTACCCCCTAAATGTGCCCCCCTTTGGCATATCAACTATTTTATTTTTTTTTAGATTTTATTGATTTATTTGAGAGAGAGAGAATGGGGGGTGATGGGGAAGGGCTGAAGAGGAAGGAGAGAGAATCTTAAGCAGGCTCCACACTTGGAGCCCGACACGGGGCTTGATCCTAGGACCCTGAAATCACAACTTGAGCTGAAACCAAGAGTTGGACACTTAACTGACTGAGCCACCCAGGCGCCCTGGCATTTTGACTATTTTAAATGAAAGTTAATTAAGAGACAGCCTATGCAAAAAGGACACTCACCCTCCTCAGTCCCCCTGAAAGCAAGAAATAAACCTCCCGTGTGAAAGTTACCTTTCCTGTACCAGGAGGTACGAGATATCCCTATCACCAAAGGTGAGAAATTTAGAGCAGAGGAGGCTATATAAACAACTTTTGTTACTCTTATTAATTTACTACCCCAGCCCAAATTCTGTCTAGCATTCCTTACTAATTGAAGTCCCCAAAGTTAAGTTTTCTTGGTCCTGTCAATTCCTCACAGATATATTGTCTCATTGTCTAAAAAGTATAAAAACTGCTTTCTTTGGTCATTTCTTTGGGTCTTCAATTTATTATTGGGCTTCCTTTGCACGTAATAAAACTTCGGTTTTTTTCTCCAGTTACTCAGTCCCATGTCAATTTAATTCTTAGTCCAGCTGGAAGACTCTGAGAGCAGAGGAAGAATTTTTCCCTCCCTTCAACACCCAGGTGAAGAGATACACCGGGTAAGAGCCAGAAGGTCCAAAGCACAGGAGCTTCTGAGTTCGGGGTGCACCACCCTCCTGACATGTGGATACATTCTTCTTGTTCACCAGCCCAGGAGCTTTCTGAGCCCCATTTGTTTGTTTTTTTTTTATGGAGGTTTCACTGCATAGGTGGGATGGATTAAACCATTGGCCATTGGTGATTGAACTCAATTTTTAACCCTCTAATCCCTTGGCACCGACCTCTTCCTTAGCGGCTTTCCAAAAGTCACCTCATTCACATAAACTCGGGTGCGGTGGAAAGGGGTTTCTTATGAATAGCAAAGACACCCATTTGAACTTTATCTCTTTGGGGCTATTTTAGGGGCTGGGAACAAAGATGCCCTTATTGCTCTTATCATTCAGGAAATTACAAAGGTGCCAGGAACCATGGAAGTCTTAAGACCACATACATATTTCTTATAATAAATTACAATATCATAAAAATCTTAATGCCCAAGCTAGGTGTTAGGAGGTGAGGTCTTTGGGAGATGGAGCCACCTATATGAGATTAGTGCCCTAATAAAAGAGGCTCCAGAGAAATCCTTGCCCCTTCAGCCACGTAAGAACACAACAAAAAGCCTGTGACCCAGAAGAGGGCCCTCACCTGAACATGCTGACACCTGGGACTTCCGGCCTGCAGAACTGTGAGAAATAAATCTCTGTGGCTTATAAGCCACCCAGTTTCTGGTATTTTGTTCCAGCCCCTGAAAGGACTAAAGCAGTCCCCACGTGGATCACTGGGAGTAACAGTAAGCGGGTTTTCGATTTGCTATAACTAATAACAAAGTTTGCTATAACAAACTTTGTGGCCGAGAGCAACACAAATTTATTATCTTATGGTTCTGCCGATTAGAAGCTCAAACAGGTCTCACTGGGCTCAGATCAAGAGGCTGGCAGGGCCACACATCTTTTTGAAGGTTCTAGGGGAGAATCTCTTTCCTTGACTTTTTTACTTTCTAGAAGGCACTCATGTCCCTTGGCTCATGGCCCCTTCCTCCATCTCTAAAGCAAGTGACATGGATCTCTCAGACAATTTTTCCACAGTCACATCTCCCTCTGACCGTAGCTGAGACGGACCGTTCAGCTGTAAGGACCCAGGCGACCACGTGATTACCGGATAACCCAGGACAATCTCCCCATCTCAAGGCGCTTGATTGAATCACAGCTGCAAAGTCCCTTTTGCTCTTTGAGATAATCTATTCACAAGTCCTGGAGATTGGGGCAGGGACATCTTTGGGGGACCCCTTCTCTGCCTACCACAGCAGGGTGGGTGTGAGGCCTGTGCAGCATCCTGCCCCTCGGGGAAAGTGCCAGTTCTCACTATGGAGGGCTTGAGCCACCCCTGTAAGCGCGGAGCATTCAGGGGGTCCGCAGAGCTGAAATCCTAGAGGACGTCCGAAGTTTGAAGATCCCAGATTTTTCCAAGCATGGCCCCCCAGTCAGCATAACAAACGCACTTTGGCTGAGCAGGCTGACCTCACTCTGTCTTCTGATCTGCCAGGGCTCCCATTGACCACACCCAACCAAAGATCAGAGGGTAAGGGAGCCCCTCCTGCGGTCAGAGAGGTGAGCTTCCCTGGACAGGGAGCGGGGTGCTGAGCAGCCTGGGGGTGAGGACAGCCGCTGACACATCCCCTGAGTGTGTAAGTCAGGTACAGTGTAAGGTCACACAAACAGCTGACTAAAGGAGATAAATAACAATTCATCTTTCATTGGTCAACTCAGCAAAATTTTTTTTTGGAGTCAGCATAGTGCTAGGTGCTGGAGATACAAAGATGAGCAAGTAGGAACTTTGTTCCTTGTTGGGCATTCTGAAGAGTTAAAGCCATGGAATGAAGTAAGGTTTGGGAGCTGTTGCGGTGTTATCCTGGCCTCCGACTGCTGACAGGTAATTGAGATAGAAGATACAGGTGCTATTTTGAGTAAGAACCTGCCTATGTGTAATGATTGAGAGATGCTGGGAAGGATCTACTGACCCGCTGGAGACTAACTCCCATAATTTGAGTTCAGAAATGGGTCTTAAAGGATTTTTTGCCTTTCAGTATCCACTATGAAAATGCAGATCCAGCCCCAGGAATAAGTAATTCCTTTAATCCTTGGCTCTTAACACTGGCTGCACTTGACAATCACCAGGAGAGCACAAGGTAAGAACAGAGATACCTGGGGGCACGTGGGTGGCTCAGTCGGTTGAGCGTCTGACTCTTGATTTTGGTTCAGGTCATGGTCTCCGGGTTGTGGGAATCCAGCCTCGTGTTGGGCTCTGCACTCAGTGGGGAGTCTGCTTGAGATTCTCTCTCTCTCCCTCTGCCCCTCTGCAGGCTCACACACACTCTCTCTCTAAAATAAATAAATAAATCTTAAAAAAAGAGAAAAGAACGCAGATACCCTGGCCACGCTCAGAGCTCCTGTTCAATTGGCCAGTAGGGCCCAGATTGCTACATGTTTAGTTTCTTAGGTGCAGTTGGGGCTGAGAGCCAAGAGCACCACTGCCTGAAACCTTCATAGCTTGAGTCTGTTCGCTGAGAGCCAGCCGTGGGCAAAACTCGCGCCAGTGGTAGAGGCAGGCATTAGAACTGAGAGGGTACACTAAAATGCCAAAGAGCTTATGGTTTTGTCCAGTGCTGGCCACACTGGAGCGGAGGAGGCTCGAGAACTTGCAACAGGTCTTGTGATCTCATGGGCTTGAGAAGTGGGGTGAAGGGATCTCTATCTGTTGGGATGAAGATGTTTTGGAGGATGTGTATCCGAGGGTGCACATTGTCCCCCCAGGGAGGGATCCACCTTCTGGGGCATGGCCAGTATAGGGTGAGGTGAGGGGGGAGTCACCCTTGGGCCGCACACATGTAGGCTGGATCCTGTCTTTAGTCACAGTTTTGGTATTTTGTGCAGCATAGATATTTTGCATTAATTTTGATTTTTTAAAACATATTGCATTAAAGGGGCCCCCTGGGTGGCTCAGTTGGTGAAGCGTCTGCCTTCAGCTCAGGTCATGATCTTGGGGTCCTGGGATCTGCTGCTCAGCGGGGAGTCTCCTTCTCCCCCTCCCTGTGCCCCTCTCTCCCCACCCTTGTTATGTGTGCACGTGCTCTCTCTCAAATAAATAAATAAAATCTTTTAAAAAAGAAAATAAATAAAATATTGCATTAAGGTATTATTTATCCTGATTACTAGGTTTTTTGGTGTTCCGCTCAATTTCGCCCCAGGTGCTGGTGATTCTCGCTCTTTTTCTCACCTGGCGCTGCTCCGGGGAAGGGAAGTGGCATTCCTGCCAGTGTTAGTGGGTGTGGCTTGTGGCTTTGGGAGCAGGCTTTCTTGTGACTTGGAGATGAGTCTCAGCCTCAGCTGTGTGACCTTGGACAGGTCATTAACCTCTCTGAACCTCAGTTTCATTCACTCTAACCTGCGGCTAATAAATCTCTGTTGGTAGGGTTTGCTGTGAGGGCGAAATTAGCTAATGCTATGTGATTGCAGGGGGTGACTCAGGGCCTCGCGCAGGGCCAGTGGTCAGTAAAGGGCCGCTGTTTCCTGACATGGGGGCTGTGCCAGGCATGTTTGCTAACACATGAGGCTCCAAGGGCAGACAGACAAGGCTACTGCGCCAGGGTCCCTGCCCTGCGCCTTTTGTACCCCATGGCTCTGGCTCTGCTTCTCCTCTTTGCAGGTGTTAATGATCCCTGGCAGCCCAAGGATGGCTCCGGGTTTCCCCTTTCATTGGCCAGGGGTGACGAAGGGTGAGGGCCAGGGCCAAGGTTCCACCTCTCCCGCCGCCCCCTCCCCCTCCCCCCTCCGCTCCCCCGGGCGGCCCCCAGGCTCCTGCACACCATTGTCTGGCTCCTCAGGCATCCTTGTCCCCGCTGCGCACAGAAGGCCCCTTTGTCTGGGCTGCACCTGATGGCGGCGGCAGAGGTGGGGACGGCGCGCAGCCAAGGCGCTTTCAGCAATAACAACATTAGTCATGCCTCTTCCAGAAACCGCCTCGTAAACCGTTTCTGGGTCTGGGTGGCCCTGGGCAAGTGTTTTTCATTTCCTTTCCATGTTGATTTTTAAATGCACACTGCTATTTGGTGCCAGAGATTCTCTGGGTCAGTCTTGGGTCTGCTCCCTGATGCTCTGGCTCCTTGGGAGGGTCACCACGTTGGGCCACCCCACCCCACCTGAACCTGAGCTGCCACAGCGACCCTGGGGGAGCTGAAGATTCCAAACATGAATGCAAATCTCCAGGGTCCCCTTTGGGTTCTTAGGAGAATCACCTTGGAGCCAACTCCTTTGTTCCAGGGCATCTCTCCCTAGCTGCGAGGGGGCTCAGTACTACCCGGTTTCCTGGTCATCTCCAGGCTACCATCAGGAGGGAGAGGGCAGTCACAATGGGAGTAAAGCTGCTTGCCCAGCCTGTCAGAATGTGACAGCCCAGAACTAGATGGGGGGTGCTCCTGGCATTGGGGGCTGGGGCATGGGGGGCTGGCAGGAGCATTTGAAGCCAGGTTGTAAGTATGTCTGGTAATTGGAGCGTGCTGACTGAGGGGGTCTTTAGGGTTGTTCCCAGATATCTATGTGTTTTCCTCTTCTCCCACACATGTGGTGGGGTGGCGTTTTCTTGTCTTGTTGAGCTCCGGCATTTGCATGGAAGTGAGTGTGTTGCTTCTGAGTGTAAGTTTTAAAAGCCTATGCTTTGCCTTGCAACATTCTTTCCCTTTGCCATGGCAACTGGCAATGTCCTAGATAGTGGCCTCCCCCTCCTGCTCCCCCCCACCCATCAGCCTGGGTCCTGGAGCGAGGACAGGAGAGGCTGATGCTGGGGGTTGTTTTCTACCTCAGCATGACCCAGCCCTTCGGGACTGCTGCACTGACCCACCCCTCCCAGCAGCTTGTGGGCCATGGTGACAGGCAGCAGAAATAAAATTTCCTGTCCTCTTGTAAACCCGCAGTTTCCCTTTGCGAGTGTGCTGAAGTCTCTGCAGTGGGTCAGAAGGCATCCTGAATGTGTGACAGGCGTGGCTTGCCACATGTCCCCGTCTTGCCCATGTTTGAAAACTTAGATGAAGTATTATTTACCCGTGAAATCTTCCATAAATAAGGGAGACAGGTTTAGCACATAAAAACCCAAGATGCACAGTTAAATTTGCGTTTCATATAAACAATGCTAAACAATGCATAATTTTTTAGCATAAGTATGTCCCAAGCAATATTTGTGATGTACTTATGCTAAAAAAAAAAACATTGTTTATATGAAATGCAAATTTAACCGGGCATCTTGATTTTTGTCTGGCAATCCTATCTATAAACCTTTCTTTCCTCTAGACTACATACCATTTTAGTTCTGTTTATCACTTTCTGTCTGTGGTAATCACGGCCCCATTTTATCTGTCCCATTGGACTTCGGGCTTCTTGAGGGCAGACCCACCTGTGAGGCCCTGTTGTTTCTTCCACAGCACTACACCCCATACCCCTCACACAGCAGAAGGATGAACTCAGTGAAAAAGTTGGCTTTGATGTGGCAAAAGGCTCTGAGAGGTACTGAAAGAAAAAAAATCAAAAGTACAAAGTATTAGACATTTGTGTCCTTTTCCGTTTTCCTGCTTCCTTTCAAATGTTAGCAGAGTCTAGCATTTAACATCTTGCTGTGACCGTGGTTCGAGCATTTGGAATGAAAAGCCTAACTGTTTTTGAGGTTGCGCTCATCATTTCCAAGCAGACCCCATGCAGGAAAACAGACTCTTCCCTCCAGGATCCCTACACTGCTCTGGGAAGGTGTACTGCAAACCCCGGGTCCCTGGGAATGGGAGGCACATGGGAAAGTGAGAGGCTTTCCTGAGCTTCCAGCTCCTAGATTGACTCCCAAGGCACTTCTGTTGACGCAGGTCCTGCTAGAGAACCTTGGGAATGAAGCTATCGATGACCACAGTGGGCAGACTCCACCTGAGCAGCAGAACCTGCAGTGGGGCGCAGGACTCCCCTTTCAACCTTGCAAACCCATGTGGGAGTCACTGAGGTTCTGTAGGTTGCACTTCCACCAGCGTCTGCCTTTCAGCCCTCAGAGAAGTGTCAACATCCTGAGAGCAGATGTTTCTCACTTCTCACTGCCAAGACGTGGCTTAATGTTTATCTCACTCTTCCTTCTCAGTCTGGGCTCAGGGTGAGGAAGTACATGCCTCTTCCCGAGCTGTAGCTGTTCATCCTCCATCACAGAAGCTTTAATGGCCGGAGTTTCTCTCCCCACCCCTGCCCTTGTTAGCCCTGTTCGCCCTGGGATAGTGTAGGGAAGGAGAGAACTGACCCGCCTTGCAGAATCATCTGAAACTTGAGACTCCTAACTAGTGTGGCTAGTAGTAGCCAGTATGATACCTCCCACCCGACTGAGAAGAATAAACTTTCATAGAAGCTGTACAACCAATGCATTTCTCTACATTGCAATATTTTCCCCAGATTCATTCCACTTTAGTTCGCGCCCATCTCCATAACAACCTGTATCCCAGAATAAGCAGAGAGAGCCATAAACAACAGAACTGGAATGGGGATGCTCTTGGTATTTCTGTACGGGGGTTTCTTATCTTCTTCTTGTAGGTCCTTGAGGTTTGACACTTGCATGTGGCCCCCCAAATGGGCCCAGATGGATCTAGGGGCTCCCAACATTCTTGGCACTTGGGTCCCTGTGGCAACATCCCAATAGCTAGGTTCCAACAGCCAAGATTCGTGCATTATGCATGCACAAGGCAAACAGGAGGCCACACAGCCCTGCAAAGAGAACATGGGCAAGTTGGGATCAGGATGTGACTGTGAAGAAGAGCACCAAGGATGGCCATGCCTCACATCAAGGCTCTGGATCTCCCCTGGTTCCAGTTCCCAGTTTCTTCTGAATTTTCCTTTTCCTCCCTGCATTGTGCAGATGGTCCTTGACCTCTGCCCCAGAACAGCTCAAGCACGGGACCCATCCCCCTTGATTTCCCTGTTGCAGTCACCCCTGCCCTCAGCCCGGGATCAAAATTCTCCTGAAAATTGAGGCCAAAAAGGCCTACATAGCAGCAACACACATCAGCTAAGTGAAACACAAATATTAGGCTTTCTGTGCTTAAAAGTTCTCTTGGTTTCTCTAGCTTTCCACAGTGTCATCCCCCTGCTCGAGTGTCCTCCCCTCCAGTTTCGCCCTGCCCCAGACTCCTGCTCACAGGACCTTGTGACCGGGAGGGGCTCATGAGGGGAGGGCTTTTGAGATCCTGCTCAAGTTCTGTCTTGACTTTGGTGATGGTTACATGGGGAGTTCCTTTTTAATTATTTTTTAAACTGAATATATATGACTTGCTCACTCTTCTAGAGGTACACTACATCTCACATTTAAAAAAAAAAAAAAAGAAGGGGAAAAAATTCCTGTTCATTTCTCATGTAGTGTGGTTTAGCTATCTCTTGTTTACTTCCTTCTAACCATGTCTTAGAGCCTAATCTTCTATTCCAAAGAGGTTTATCTAGGTATTTTGCTAAGTGTAGGCAGTTCTTCCCTGAAGAGGAATGTCTTAACATTAAGATAAGAAAAACTTCTTAGCAGGATGGGCACCACATGGTTTTGACAACTGCCAGGGTCCAGTATGGCCAGAATATTGGGTGTGGGGGGCGAAAGGCAAGAGAGGGAGATGAAGAGGCCAGCTGGGCTCAGTGTGAAGGGCCCTGCAGGTCAGGCTGGACCACGTGCATTTTATCTTAGAGGTACAGGAGCCCTGGATCTCAGCGGACGCATGCCCAGGCAGCCCGGATCAGAGGCCGTGATGGGGGTAGTTTAGAGCCTGGGAGGCCAGTTAGGAGGGGATGTGATGAATTCAGGTGGGAGAGTGGGCATGAGCCGGCAGAATGGGGTGCAGAAGGGGATGGACAGGTTTCGTGCTTTGGGGATAGAGTGTGCAGGACCGAGTGACCCATTCGGTGTGGCATGGAGTGGAGAGGCAAGAGCCTGAGATACTGTCAGATTTCTGGCTGGTCCTGTCACTCTCGGAGAGGGAGACAGTGGAGGGGCGGGGGCAGCCTGCGGGTGGGCACGCCCACGCAGAATGCAGAGGAAACAGGGATTGGAGACTCTCCTTCAGATCCCCAAGGCAAAGAGTGAGAACAGACTTCTAGCCCTTTCTTTTCACTCATCTTGAGATCAAAATCTACCACGCGGTTAGTTAAGATGGCAAGGCAATCCTGCCCTCTGGTCTCTATCACCATCCTAGGCGGGGACGAAAGTGGAGAAAAGGCAGGAAAGAGAAGGAGAAAAGAAAGGAGCCCAAGGCAGTACCAGCAGAAGAAGGGGTAGGAATAACAGAGGAGGAGGGGGGATGTGGGTTCGGCGGAAGGGGGTAGCAGCTGATGTGCCCGCCATAGGCCGCAGATCTTTCCGCAGAGCATTCACTTGCTCGTTCGTTCACTTGTCCACTCATTTGGGAGAAGTTGTTTGAGTGCTTACTGTGTGCAGGCTCTGTGCACAGGCCCAGTGGAGGTTCCCTGATAATCAAACCAGATAAGGTTCCAGCCCAGGTGGAGTTTATAACCTGGTTGGCAGGGCAAATAATGAGCAAATAAATACAAATTATATACATAATTACAAATTTTTGAAACAGGCTATCTATGCAGGAAGAGTAAAAAAGGCTGTGGGAGAATAACAGGGGGGAATTGAATTTAGGGAGGTGTCTCTGTGTGTGTGTGTGTGTGTGATTCTTTAAGGCAGAATCAGGGAAGGCTTCTTAATGGGAGGATGAAAATTTCCCAGCCAGGCTGTGAGAGTCAAAATAGGTAGTAACGACCAACCCCAGATCTCTGTGGCTTGACGTTAAAATTTTACTTTTCACTCACATTCACTTGGCTGAGTGTCTGGGTAACTCTTCGGGGCAGCTGCCCTCCACATGTAGCTCAGTGGGTAGAGGAGACTTTGATCTTATAGGCCCTCCATGTTAACTTGTCTTCCAAGAGCACTGTGGCCAGGAACAGAACATGCAGAAATGCACTCCAGCTCTGAATGCTTCTGAAGTGACATGTGTCACTGGTATTTTGCTGCCAAAGCAAATCTCATGGCCATCCCTGATTTCAAGGAGACATGAGCCTGGAAGGAGAGAGAACCAGAAATCTGGCTGAGGGCCAGTAACGTCTACCACGCAGACCAGGAATGGGGAGAAGGGATTTCCAGATGGGAAAGGAAAGATGGGGTGGATGGAGCATTGTGAGCAAAGGTGAAGCAGTGAGAGTTGATTGAAGACGGGGTCAGGCTCAGCTCTTACACAGGAAGGATTCCATGTTCTATTCTCAGTACACATGGATGCTTTAAAGGAAAGCATTCTGGGTGTATGATCCATCGCTTACAAAAGTGGTTTGGGCTATTATATGGAGAGATGGAGGGAGAGACTATTGAAATAGTCCAGGCTAGAAATGATAGTGGCTCAGAGTAGGGTGATAGAGAGTGAGAGACATGGTACGATGGGGAGACATCTTTGTGGTAGAACTGGTGACGTTGGGTGGTAGATTGGGATGGAGGAAGAAGAAGGGTCAAGAATGACAGTACATTTTCTGGCTTAAGCGACTTAGTGAATGGAGATGCCATGTATGAAGGCAGGAATAGATTGTGTGTTTGTGTGTGTGCGTGTGTGTGTGTGCTTGTGCGTGTGTGTGTGCGTGCGCACACGCGTGCACATGTGCATATACGCACATATTTTAGGGGAGATTTAGAGTTCCATTTGGTACAGTGCAGGGAGAGCTACCTCGGGAACACTTAGCAGGGATGCCAGGTGGGCAGCTGCATATAATATCTGGATCTCTGCGGTATCAGTAGAAGGAGAGCGAAACCTCCCTGTTGCACTTAGAGAAGCAGGAGACTTGAATACAACACTGGATTCTCTCCGGTCACTCAGAGGCCAAGTACAAATGTTACTGCCTGTCTTAAAACATAGCATCTTAATAGGAAATTTGGGGCACAGTAAGGCCAACAGAGATGACTGCCTTTGGAAGACAATTTATTAGACCCAGTTTTTAGGCAGAGGGGGCATGCCATACCATGCAGGGCCACACAGGGAAGCACCAAGGTCGGTCAGGAGACAGAGGGAGGAGGGGAGAACTGTGGGCAAGGGTCTTCATGGTTGTTTCCATGGGAAGGAACAGGTGAGGCAGGGGAAGCAGATTTAGGATTGGCTAGTTTGAGTAATTTCAGCAGGCTCTGGGGCATACGGCTGTCCCTAGTTGTCTGGTACATGGCTCTGGGGTGGTCAGTGCAGGTGGATAGTGGCCCATGGTGTAGGAGCCCAATAGTGGAAGGTGAGGGGGTGTGGGCTCTCATTAGCTGGTTTGCACTTAAGAAACATGTTCCTGGGCCAGTTCCCTAGCTCTAGGACTTGATTAACCCTGGGGATGGTGGGGTCAGTCCCTCTAGGGCCAGCAAGGCCCCACATGTCAAAGCATCAGAATGCAGAAAACTAAAAGACACGGTTAATGAACTGCCACCTTGGGTAACAGATTTCCACACTACGCACATCAAAGTGACCTGAAGTTCAACCATGCTTAGAGGAAAGATGTCTAATGACATTTTGAAAAGCATTTGTGAGCTATGTTTTTAATAGATATCCCAACACACTTACCATCCAACACTTTCCTTAGTTATCTGCTCTAAGAGCTACATGTAAAACAGGGTATACATAGCTCCCCTCCTTGACCCCCAGCCCGCTCCCACCCCATGCCATAAAACAAGTACCTCTCTTGGCCTCAGTGACTCTGTAAATAAAATCAGTGTAGGCCAACCACATGAATAGGAGGCAAAAGACTTGGTTTTATATTTAATTCTAATGTACTCTTCTGAGAAGTGTTATATTCTCGAGGGAGAGAGAGATGGGTTGCCTGGGAGATACGGTTCTCAGGCCAGAATCTCCGTTGTCTACAAAGTAGCATGGACATTATTTAAAGTTACCATATAATGGAATGATTGGAGAAGAGATCACTTGACTAGATGAATGTGTTGGGGAGGCAGATGCATGGGTGTGAGCATGCCTGCGTGTTCTCACTGTGTGGCCCAGACTGTGGGGCTACCCATCTCCTGATGCCCAGCAGCTCCTGAGCTAGTCACACATACTACATAGGTCAAGGTGCGTCCAGCCTGACTACCGTGAAACTGCTCACTCCCCAGGAGGAGGGGGGATGGCTCGTCATCTGCTTGCTACAATGGTTTCTGCTCACTCAAAAAGTGCCGGCCATTGGCCCTGGTTTCCTCTGCCACCGTGCCACCCAGTGGGTGCTCGTCACCCCTCCGGGCCCATCCCATTGCTCTGCAGACTCCGGGCGGGGAACTGGTGCTGAGATGCTGACGCTCTGTGAGCTGAGGCTGCTGTTTGAATAACATCTCTCATCTCTTATCCAGGAGACCCATGTCTTCTGTCACATCCACGAAATGTCTGTGCTCTCACAAGGAGGGAAAATCGTAGCCACTCCATGGGTCCTGACATGAGAATGCAGCTATTATTCTCAAGTATAACTAGTGTGTGTTACAAAGCAGTCATCAGTCCCCTAACAAGGGAACTTGTGCTTTGGGAGAAGGACACCTGGTAATGAACACTAACAGCTCTTTTAACAAAGGACATCAGCTTCTGTTTAATTTGGATCTTAGGCTGTTGGGCATAAGATGACATTAATCTGAAAGAAAGAATCAAAATGTAGTCAGAACACTCTTCTCTTTTTTAAGCGTTTCTTGTGATTACAATGTTCCTGGCAAAATAACGACGCTTTGTTTTAAAAATGAAAACTCCTATGGCATGAAGCCTTGCCAGAAAGGAAGAACTCAAGCTTAGGAACCATCCATGGGGTGATTTTCCCAACATGCCAGCATGCTTTGGACAGGTGGCTGTCTTTGGGGTGAATTCCCACTGAAGCCAGGAGGCACAGCGTCCCGCAGTCATTGCCCCACCTGGGTGGACCCCCAAGCAACTGGGGCAGGTTGTTGGAGGGGGTGTTGGCAGTGGCTGGATGGTGGGCTAGCCCAGAGCTACCTGCACCCTTCCCGTCTGAAGCTGCTGTTGGTTAACAGTCTATCACAGGGAGCGTGGACGACGCCCTGTTAAGTACAGTGAGCGGAACACACATGACCCCTCATTTCCCTGTGTCTCTTTCAAGTGCTTCTCCCTTGCACCTGTGTCCAATTTGAGCCTCAAGCTCTGTCCTTAGCCACAAGCGCCCCATGATGCTCCTCCTATGGGCCTTTGATGATTGTGAGAGAGACAAGCCCTATGTGAAGGGGTGGTTCACAGCTTTCCCCTTGAGAGTCTCAGTCTCTGACTTGCTAGTAAGTGAGTCTTGATGCGGCTCGTCTTCCCCAAGTTCAGAGTGAGGGCCGTCAGGTAGGTGTCTTAGTCTATTTGGGCTGTGATAACAGAGTCCCACAGCCTGGGTGGCTTAGGAAGAGCAGTTCTGGAGGCTGGAAGTCCAAGATCAGGGCGCGCCATGGCTGGTGGGAGTCCTCCTCCAGGTGCCAGGCTTCCGGCTGTATCCTCGCAGGCTTCCAACAGCTATGGGGGTACAGAGCTCTCCAGGGCCTCTTGTAGGGGGCACCCATCCCCTTCCTGAGGGCTCTACCTTCATGACTTAGGCACCTCCCGAAGGTCTCACCTTTAAATACCGTCTCCTTTGGGGGTTAGGATTTCAACCTACGAATTTGGAGGGACACAAACATTTCGGCCACAGCAGTAGGAGACTGAACGTTTGTTGTCCTTCTATATATCTTTGCTGCGGAACAAACAGACAACCTGAAGCCCGCAGAGCCCTGTGAGCCTGCACTGTGGCCCTTGATTGCTGGGGAGAGCAGAGCTGCCGGAGCAAAAGAGGACAGGTGTGGCCGCTCCAGTGGGACTTCTGAGACAGGATAACCGTGGCACAACAGAAAGGCCTTGTGTGGGCTGGAAATGCAAAGTGCGCTTTGCTGGTAGGCACCTGCACCCAACACGGTCTGTCTCTGTCGGCTTTGTCAGGCTTCTTCTATCTTCCCTAGTGTCTGTGTCCCCATCCTGGGACCCCTGCCTCAGGGGGTCCTCAGGACCTCCTTCTCTGCTTCCTTCTTAGTCACATCTCCCATTTCTGTGGTTCCATTTCTGTCCTTTTGTTCTATTTCTTTTTATGGTCTGGTTTGAGTTCTCTGTGCACCCGTGTATGTGTGTAAATCACAAATTAAAAAAAATTTTTTTTTTTTTTTAATGCAATGGGCAAAAAGCCCCAGAGTAGCTTGGAAACACACAAGCATACTCTGGCTCATTGCCGACTCGGTATCTTACCTGATCCTGTGATAATCCTATGAAGTATTAGCAGACTCATTTTACAGATGAGAAACTGAGGCTCACAGAGGTGGAGTAAGTTGCCCAGGGTCACACGGTGGTGTGCATGGAGCTGTGGCTAGCTCCCATGCTCACACTCCTTATCCCTAAAGAGTTGCAGGAGAGATGTGAGCAGCGAGCAGTGGGAAGAGCATGGACTTTGGAGCCACACACTCATGAGTGTGTCTTGACCCCTTCACACACTGGCTTTGTGACTTAACCTCTCTGGGGTTAACAACAGCAGATCTCAGAGGGTCATTGCAAGATCCTGGTATGGAACAGCCAATGTCCGCACGATGTGCACCCCACCCCCACCTCATCTCCTCTGTTCTCCCCTTGCTAAGCCCACCCACCTTCATCTCCTCTTAGTGCCTCAAAACACACCAAGTGGGCTCTATCTGAGGGCCTTTGCTTGTCCTGTTTCTCTGTGTCTGTGACCGCTTTTCCCCAGATGCACAATTGGCTCACTTCTCACTTCCTCTAGGTCTGTAGTCAAGCATCACCGTCTTGGCAAAGGGTTCCCTGACCTCTATTCTTAAAGTCTCAAACCTTCCCCCAGTAACTCTCAGTCTTCATCCTCTGCTTTATTTGTTCCCCAGGACACACAGCTTTCCAACATCATACATACCATATTAATTTTTTTTTTGTCAATCTTTCCCAGGTAGGAAGTGAATTCCACAAGGTCACACAATTTTGTCTTTTTGTTCACTGTCATACCCTCAACTCCTAGAACACCGCAGACAATAAATATTTGTCAAGGAAATCAGTATTATTATTATCTCTTTCTTTTTGGATAGTACTGGATCAAGACCCCTCAAAACAACAGAAACAAAACCAAAAATACCTCTTCAGTGACTGGCGGGTCCTCAGCCACTGCACAAGGGGTTCAATGACTTCTCTATAAGTAGAGTTTTTGCAATTTCATTCTTTCCCCTTCTTCTTTCTGATGTGTTTCAGTGGCGCATGTTGGGTCGGTTGTTTTGAGTCCTAGAACTGTTCTGAAGCAGCATGGAAATTTGGAGCACAGACTGTGGATGGGAAGACAAATCACAGGGCACAGCGGGATTGCCTGGCTGGGCCACCTCAGTCTTGGTGCTGACCGTGTCTGCGTGTTGTCTCTGGTTTCACTCCTTCCTTGGGTCCATTCTCTAGATCCAGCCGAGTCCCTGATTGTGTAGCCTGGCTGCTCCCAAGAGAGCTTAAATCTACCTGGTTTCTCCAGATCCTGGTCCTGAGTTTGGACCAGAATGTTCTCAGGGCAGCTTTGGCCCCTGAGAGACAACATTCTCCCCAGTTAACAATATCCCCCAATGAATGCCTTTCTGAGAGTCTCATATCCTTTTTATGGTAACCTTTGATTTCAAGCATGTCTAACTGCCTATTGTTCTAAAAACTTCTAATCACTAATGTGGCTTCCCTACCGCCAGTTGGATCATCTTCATTCGTGAGTTTCGCTCTGGTGAATCTGCTTTCTTTCTTTCTTTTTTTAAAGATTTTATTTTTAAGTCATCTCTACACCCAATGTGGGTCTCCAGCTTACAACCCCAAGATCAGGAGTCGCAGGCTCTGCTGACTGAGCCAGCCAGGCGCCCCATGGTGAATCAGCTCTCTTATTTCTTTTTATCCAGTCCCCTCTGAAGGGTGTGTGTGTGTGTGTGTGTGTGTGTGTGTAGCATTTTGGCATATGATTCCCCTAGAAAACACACATAGGGTTCTTCTTCGCTTCACTTTTGTTGGGAGGAGGTATTTCCCTATGGTCCAACTCAAGGGGTCCTTTCAATGACTCTTGCAGTAGATCATTTTACTCTTATTCCACTGGCAATGCCCCTCTTGCATTTCCACCCTGTTGCTCTCAGGCTCGGCCATGGAACTCAGGAGCAAATGTGACAGGGGCCCGTCTTTGAGCAGCGGCTTTCGCAGCGCTAGCTGGTCTGCCAGGCTTCCTTCTCTCTTTGCTCTGGCAACAAGAGGTTGCTCCTTGAGCCTGACTCCCTGGGTGAAGATGATGTGGTGCTGGGCCACAGCCAAATGGTGATGAATGAGTAGCATGAAAGAGAAAAAACCTGTATTTTTATCATGAGAACAAAGGATAGAGAAAGGCAGAGAGAAGAAGGATGAGAACATCCTGGGCACCCTCTTCCCTGAGGTTCCTGGGACTGGCCTGGCTCATGCCTTCCTAAAGCCTAATCTTTGGATTCTATAAAATAACTCATTATTTTTCTAATAAACTTCCTGCGTTGTGTTTTGCTGTTTTTTTTTTTTAAATATTTGCTTGAGCTGGGTTCTACTACTAATAAGAGTAGTGAAAATAATACTAACACTAATAATGTAGTTAAACTAAATGTTTACCATGTGCCAAGTACTTCATACTTAGAGAACTTTTATTCCTACAGTAACAGAAGAAACTGAGGCACAGACAGAGAGGTTAAGTAACTCATCCAAATCACCCAGCCAGTAAGTAGCAGAGCCAGGATTTGTACTTGAAATCTGACCCCAGGCCTGTACCCTTGACCATAGGATACAGGACCTCTCTCTAAAAGAATCATGGTGTTCCTCTCATGAGCAGCCTCCCAGCATCCTTCACTTAGGGCAAATCTTCTCACATCTGTAACTTGTATGTGGCTTTATATTTGCTCTGATCTTAACCACGGAGGACCCATATAGAAGGGCAGACATCATCTGTCCCTTCCCCCCAAATATATTTGGATTCTAGATCAAGACATAGAAAAGGAAAGAAATTCCATGAAAAGAACTTGTAGCCACCATTATCGAAACCATTGTTCCAGAGCCGTATGTCCTTTTGGTGATGGGATACTGGTCTACTGCCAAGTCCTATTAAAGACAAAGCCATAAGTAAAGTAAACTTTAATTGTATTTCTGGTTTTACATGCCTCTGTTGCTCTAGTCCCCACCACTCCTCCATCGGCCCCGAGTTTTTGTAGCATTGAAAATAAGAGGAGGAAAGGAATTTCACCAGACAGGAAGAAAGGAGATTCCGCTCTCCTTTAAGGTATTGAAGAATTCTAGCTCATGAAAATACTAGTAACAGTCTTGGTTAAAAATAAAAGCCCTCATATTGGCTCTAATATAGAGAGATGTAGTCCTGAGCTCCCCTCAATGTCTGAGGGAGGATTAGAATTCTGGCAGCTTTTACGGGGCCCTTTATTAATAGCTTCCTGTGGCAGCGAAGTTTGTGATGAAGAGATACCCTCTGGCCAGTACAGAGAGAGGCTTTTAGAGGCACAAACGGTCAGGAGCTGGCTCAGAGGGGACTGGGGTATTGGATGTGGACCCCAAACTAGGTTGTACTTGGGTGTACTAATATTCCCTCAGAATATGGGAGAAATTAGATGTACTTTTGCCCGGTGCCCAATAAATTAAAAATAAGAATCTCTGTGGCAGGGACTGGGGTAAGTGTTACACTTACCTTACCTTGTTTCCAGGCTCTGTGATGGTTAGTTTTATGTCTTAACTTGGCTAGGCTATAGCACCCAGTTACTTAATCAAAGACAAACCTAGGTGTTGCTGTGAAAGTACTTGGTAAATATAGCTAACATCTGCTATCAGTTGATTTTTTTTTTTTTAAGAGAGAGTGTGAAGGGGAAGGGGAGGGGGAGGGCCAGAGGGAGAGGGAGTGAATCTCAAGCAGACTCCATGCTGATCATGGAGCCCAACACGGGGCTCGATCCCACAACCCTGAGATCATGACCTGAGCTGAAATCGAGAGTCGGACGCTTGACCGACCAGGCCACCCAGGTGCCTCTGCTATTAGTTGATTTTAAGCAAAGGGAGATTACCCTCCATGACATGGGTGGGTCTCACCCAATCAGTTGAAAGGCCTTATGAGCAACAACTGAGGTTTCCTGGAGGAGAAGAAATTCCTCATCAAGACTGGCAGCATCAACTCCTACGCCTGTGTTTCTAGCCTGCCCTATGGGTCTCTGATTTGCCAGTCCCCATACCGTATGAGCCAACGTCTTCAAATAAATTTCTTGATACACATGAAGGAGATAGAGATAGATTCTGTCTTTCCAGAGAAGCCTGACTGACATATCTTCCAGAAATCCTCCGATTATCTCCATTTTGGGTCTCAGAGGCACTGTCATTAGGGAACCTGCCCTGTCACCCAGCTAGTGAGAGGCAGAGTTGGGTCTGTTTCCAGAATCTGTAGTTTAAATGCCATAATACATGGTCTTCCCAGGCTCCCCGAAGTGAAGGAAGCCCAGCCAGGGAGTTCTGGAGAAATGAGTGATGAAGTAGATGTCTCTACTGTAGCCATTTGCCCAAGGGTTTCCAGGAGTTAAGGTTGAAGACTGACTCTTGAGTCTCAGAGAACCAGCTTCTTCATAACCTGATGTGGTGAACAAACCCATTTCTGGTCGCTGCGTTGGCACCTTCAACTTCTCCTGCCACAGCTAACTTCGTGCGCATTCTCGCCAGCCTGGTCCCCCAGCCCCTCCGTCCATCCCTGGGCTACGTGTGCGTCCCCAGCTCAGCTGCTCTGCACTTTGTCTAACTGCTACTCGTCTGTCTTCTCCGCATTCCTGCCCTGACACCAGACCATGTGTCGGTCTTGCTCACCAGTAAATTCCAGGCATGTAACTCAGTGCTTGGCACATACTTGTACTTGACAAACGTGTGGAAGGAGGTCATGACGGGCTGCTGTGAATGTTACCACTTTGCAGGGTATTTAAACTTGTCTCCAGCCTCCATTTTTGGGGAAGTGCTGTCAAGGGGCCAGTTGCCCCATGACCTGCGGTTCTAGATCTAGACCTCGGAGCTCCGCTGTTGGATTCGCTGTTAGTGAATGAATGAACAACATGCCGTCCATGATCAGTGAAGCCTCGCTCTGAGCCTGCACTGGGCAGGCAGGCACAGCCCAAGAACACGGAGGCTGCTCCTGGGTGGTCCTCCCACAGGAGATCCGTGCTCACTGCGTGCCCGTTGGAGCATGCTGTCAGCATCAATAAGCTAGGGATGGATTTGCAAAGTCCTGTCACTGACTATATAATGAGAGCAAACCTTTAGAAAAGGAGCATTCCTTTAGACTGAGTCAACAGGCGCAGGGCAGGCAGAAACTGGCACTCAGGAGAGAGAGAGCCGGGCCAGACAAGGATGGGGAGAGCTGGGTGTTTATCATGTGACCATCAGGCTGTCACCCAGAGTTGGCTGGGGAAATCCCACAGAGCCCAGCGATGTGGGGTATCATGTAAATGCATGATATAGCGAAAAGAGCACCAGATTGGGAGTTCGATGATGCGGGCAAGTCATTACACCCTCCAGGCCTTAATTTCATTACGAGGGTCATTGGTCATCAGGGCCTCCCTGGATTTTAGTATATAAGATTTCCTCAAACCTCCACTCAGACAGCTGGGATGTCCAAAGTCCCCACTGAGTTTGCGCGTCGCCCAGGACCTCCATCCACTCCCGATTCTCTCCCCCCTCCCTTCCCGAGAGTGCTGCTTCCCTCTCACCAGACCTGGACCCCGAACTCAGCATCTTTGGTTGCTTCCTGTGCACTCCACTCTTGCAAAGATCTGTAGACCATGAGGTGGTGGGCAGGTGGGGTCCACAGCTGAGTCCCTTTTCTCATGGACCTGTTCTCGGAACGACTGAGGCGGGGTCTGTGAGCGCCCGCAGCCTCACACTAATGCCATTTTCACCTCCGCCCACCGCCGGGGCCACACCTGAGACCCCGCAACTCCCGGGTGCCCTACAGTTCCTCACAGCCCTTTTTGTATTGCATCCTGCATGGGGTACCGGGGCCCTAATCAGTGTGCTCACGTCTTCCAGAGAGTGAAGCTAAACAGTCCACCCCCTGGACGGCTGGCCTGAGAGACAGATCTGGTGTCCATCACCGTCTTGTGCCAAACATGCTTCCTTTTTTCCTTCTGACCACAGAGCCACACAGGACCCTCTGGCTTCCCCTTATCCAAGGTGGATCTTCACTGCCTGGGTGAGCGTGGTTTTGGTGATGGGCCTGTTCTCCCAACGTGTTGGATGAATCCCAGGGTGGACGCCTCTCCAGGTCAAGCTGGGCTTCCGCAGCAAAGGAATGAGTGACTCTCTGGGTCGGGCATCAGGAAACTTGATTCTAGAGCAGGTTCCAGAATGGACCAGCTGTGTGACCTTAAGGCAAGTCTCTGACTTTTCTGAGCATCAGTTTCCACTTAAAATGGCAATGAAGTCATGATTTCCATTTCTTCCACAGCTTGTATGAAGCTCAAACGAGTAAGCATATGTGAAAGAACACACTTTATTTCACACGCACTCTCCATATAAGGTGTTACAAAAACATGCAATATACAGAGGGAGCTTATCTCTAAATTTTCAGATTTAGGATTTTCCCCCATCTCTGCCTGGAATGGAGGTGTGTTGGAGAAGAGCTTAGTTTTTGCCATTTTTATTGAGGGAGACTTGGAATAAAATCTCAAAATTGCTCACATAAGAAGGAAGCTGAAAACATTTCTCCATAGTTAGGGCTCAGTTAGATTCTTAATCCTAAAAAGCATTTAAACATCGTGCCTGAGTTGGGGTGGATTTTTTGAAATGTTTAAATGACATGCACTTGGCGTTGAGTGTCTGTGGGGTTTGGCACGGTGTTGCAGTCTGTCCTTTCTCAACCAGGCTTTCTGTATGTCCGTCTACTGGACAGTGTCAATGTAGGTGGCATCAAAGTTAGCCACTTCAGCCAATCCACATGACTTAGTGGGATAATCGATAGGTTTGACCGAGTGTTCCCCTGAGTTGGGGTGCCCACCCTGGGTCTTACTGTTTTCCCGTTGCACAGGCGTGCTACTTCCTGCCATGAGATTTCTCCTACAGGTCCAAACTCTGACCCTCAGCGCTACCTGCCGCATGGTGGTTCTGCCCCAACTGTGCTGCTTTAGCAGGGACGTATTCTGTTCTCTCTCCTCTGATAGGAAATCGAGATTTAGTTTAGACATTACATCTGAGAAGTCCTTTTGATGTCCGAGTAGATAGTTATATATAATATTAGTTACCTCTTCTGTGTAACAAATTATCCTTAAACTTACTGGTTTAAAACAACAAATATTCAGTATCTCACATTTCTGGGTATGGCTTAGACAGGTCCTCTGGCAGGGTTTCGGGTCTTTCATAGGACCGTAATCAAGAAGCTGTGTTTTCATCTGAAGGTTCTACCAGGGAGGCCCAATTTCCAAGCTCACTCATGTGGCTGTTGGCAGGATTCCGTTCTTTGCAGCTACTGGACTGAGGGCTTCAGATCCTCACTAGTTGCTGGCTAGAAGCAGCTCCCAGTTCCTGACCATGTGGGCCTCCACAGGGTAGCTCACACCATGGCAGCTGGCCTCCATCATGGTGAGCAGGTGAGAGAGGAAGAGAGGGCCAGCAGGATGGAAGCCTCATCTTGGATCAGCAACATCCCATCACTTTGGTGGTCTCCTATTTGCTAGAAGTCACTAGATTCAGCCTACACTAACAGGAGCCATGAACATCAGGCAGTGGGGATCACTGGGGTCACCCTAGAGGCTGCCTTCCACAAGATGAAAGCCTGGTCTTCTGGGAAGAGGGCTGGGCTGCACACAGATATTCATGAGCTGCCAGGCCAGTTAGAAATGAGGTAGCAGGGATCAAATGTCTAGACTGGAGAAGAGCTCTGAGCCCTCTAGCCTTTAGGAGTCACCATCTGGGAAGGAACAAACAAGAGTAAGAGAGGAGGGCCAGGGAGATCAGATAGGTGGCATGGGCTGGGAATGACTAGAAACAGACACAAAGTAGAAAAGGGAGGCGTTCAAAAACCACACTGACATATTACTCAGGAGGTGGGGGGGGTGGGGAAGGGGAGTGAGACACAATACCCAAATCCTACTCCTGGTGTTTTGTTCTTAGAGAAGTTGTTTCCTGAGAAGAGGATCCCTTTTCCAATCCTTGGTGCTCAGCAAACCTTCCTTCACCCTGCCTATCTCAAGCAAATTAAATAATGGAGCAATGAGGTGGCCACTGGGTCCTCACAGATCTCCCCTCCACCCCAGTGTAAGGCTGGCAGGGGATCCTGAAGCCCCTGGAAAATGGGGCAGGAACGAGAGGCAGAGGGCAGGCTGTACAAACCATCTGCACCACAGACTAAGGTTAGCTGCTTCCCAGTCTTCGATCACTGTATTTAGGCCTCAGCAGGCAGAGCTGGTTGAGTCAGCACCAGCAAGCTGCGGGAGCAAACAGTTTGACTTTGCTCCCAGTCCCCCTAGAGCTGAATTCCCAGCCAGGCAGTCAAATGAGAAAAGGTGCAATTAAGCAAATAGAAACAAAGAAGGACAGTGCATTAGCTGTAGCGTGTGGACCAGTTTCTTGCCTTCCAGGGCATTTCCTGCTGCTGAACATGCTGGGCCTTCCTTCCTTCCTTTCTTCCGGAAGTAGTTATTGAGCACCTTCTATACTTCAAGTCCAGTGTAGGTGCTGGGATGGGACCGTAAGCAGAAGCTGGCAATGGCCTTGTCCTTGGGGAGCTTATAGTCTAGAAGAGGAGGCAGATGTGAATGAGGTGACTGCACAGATACACAAAAATTAGAGGAGTGCTAAAATTCTCCTTGACCCAATTTTAGCCAGGCTCTCTGAGCCCTCTTCTTGACTAGGCTTCGACCTGGCCCTCATCCTGTCCTTGCTGGTCCTGCATTGTCCAGTCTTAGCAAGTCCTGCTAACCCCCGAGATCTCATCTCCCTGGCTTGCCTTTAGCTTGAATTTTGTTAAGTCGGTTTAGCAAGAGTCCTGCCCCCGCCACTTGATGTGTCCTCTTAGTCACTTTCCATGCCCTGCCTCCTCACTCTGCTATTGGCTGTGAACTCCCACTTGTCCTGGTATTGGGCACTGAGCCCCATCCCTCTTCCCTGTTGTGACAGTCTTGACACCTATTGCAGCAGTCCCGAGTAAGTCTTATTACCATCGTAATAAGCGTTTCTTTCCCCTTTCCCCTGACTGCTGTGAAGGTGAAATATTCCCAGCTCTGGAAGCAAACGAATAGGGGGACCTGACCTTATCAGGGAAGTCAAGGAAGGCTTATGGGAGGAAATGATGCTTGAGCTAAGATCTTCCATCTTAAGGCGGGATGGAAGATGAACGTTAAGAATCATCCAAAACTTGGAAATAAAGGAAAAGGATGGCAGCATGACCTTTCAGTGCCGAACTGGAACATTGTTGAAAAGGCCCATGCAAGAATCATCCAGCTCTCTAGAGGAATATACCAAGTTTGACCCACTGTTAACTGTTGACCAAGGCCGAAGCTGCGGGAAGTTAGAAGTTATCATGTAGACAACTGCCAAGTGGCAAACGACTTTTTGTCTGGTAGAGATGCAACCAGTTCTGTCCAGTTGAGAAGACAGCCTAACAGGTTACAGCTGTGTTGCCCTCTAGGCCATTAACTCGCTTTGTGTCTAACTTAGCCAACTTATTTCAGCATTCCTTTCCTGAGAGAGTGTATACATGTCTGTTCCACAAATGCTCTTTGAACCAGTTTTACCGTCCTGCTGGTTTCCTCATTAGTGTGTAAAAGATCTCTTCAGCATGTGCTTGGTATGTATTTGTACGAAAGCTGCACTTTTAATGATTTAATCATCATTAAAAAAATCACTTGGACAAAGGTGAGTGGAGGACATCAGAGAAGCGTGGTGGGCACTTCGTTACTGGGGACCCAGACTTGGCCTTTGAGGACTCTAAGAAAACTGGGCAAAATCTAGAAAGTGGTAGTTGTGTCTTTGGAGTTCTCGGACTCGCGAATAAGACAGAACATTGCGAGGTTGTCTATTCAGCAAGGTGACTCATTGCTAGGGCCACACTGTTTCCTACGCAGCAATAGTTGGGGGCTCTTGGTGTGCATCACCGGACACAAGTTCGTATATCTGCATGAGCTCCCCTTATATCTGTTCCCTTTCTCTTTGCTGTTTCCATTAGTGAGGTGTTTTCTCTCCACCCCCAGTTTCAAAGCCTCCATGTTGCCCTTGGGTCATCCTTCTCCCTTTCCTCCCTTGGCTGCTCCGCTAATAAGTTCCATCGATGCTTCCTTTAACCTGTCTCTGGGAACTGCCCCTTCCTCCCTGTCCCCATCATCACCACCACCCCTGGTGCCTGGAGCCATGAGGACCTATTATAGGATCCTCATGATTCTTCCAGTTTCCAGGACCTTCCCTCTCCAAGCCGTTCCCATTATGTTTTTTGCCAGATTCGTCTTTTTCTTTTTTTTTAAATAAAAATCCTGCTTTCCTTTGTCTCATCCTGTTTGCAATCCTTGGGCGCATCTGCAGTTGTAACTCAGATTCATTTCTGGCCTGTCAGAAGCTTTATGTGGAGGAAAAGCCAAGTAAGGCACTGGCTGGTTGTATTTTCTCCTTCTGGGAATCCTCAGGATGTCGCTCCCCACGCCCCCTCCCCGCCCCGGCGCAGGTCTCTCAAGCCAGTGGGCTCAAGGCTTAGCTTGCCAAGCACTGAGATCCACTAGTAAATTGGTTAGCCCATGAGTGGGCACTTGATTTATGGGCAGTCGGCGTGGGTGGCCTGGCGTAAAGATGTGCCTAACTGGAACAGCTGGCGCTGGATGGAGGCCACTTGGACAATCTGGTTCTCTCCTGGGAGTCCAGCTGCAGACAGGACAGTAGAGGAGAGTCAGCAAGGGGCGGGGATGAGTCACCCAATCTGACTTGAGTGGCAGCCACAGGGACAAGATGACAGCATTGCTAGATCCGCACTGTGTCCTGAGTGATCTCTTGGTGTCTTTACCATGTCTTTTATTTTCTGCAATCTGACGTTTTGACATCTGGGGCCTTGCTGGCCTTGGAGGGACTGCCCTTCCCAGGGTGAGCCAAGACCAAGAGCTACTACACATCTGGGAGCGTGCTTTTCAAATACAAACCAACCGGTCCAGAGCCCACAGCCCCACCACCTCCTCTCTCTGCTCTCACACCCTGGGCCCCTGTCCACCTGCACTGATCGCCCCAGGGCCAGGTACCAGACAACTAGAGGCAGCCCCGTGCCCCAGAGCCTGCTGAGATAATCCAAACAAGCCAATCCTAAACTTGCTTACCCTGCCTCACCCGTTCCTTCCCCTCTACACCTCAATAAGAGCTCTTGCTCCCAGTCCCCCCCCGCCCCACCTTCTGCCCCCTGACCAGCCCTGTGCTTCCCTGTGTGGCCCATGTGGTGTGTTCTGCTCCCTTCTGCTGGGAACTCTGAGTAACCAACTGTCTTTTCAGTAGCAATCATCTTCTGACTTGCTGGCCTTACAAACCTCAAGTTTTCTATTAATATGCTATATTTTCAAACATTCTGTTCCTACACTACCCTCCTATGTCTAGGGAGCTTGGCAGGCTGCTTCCTCCACCTCTCTTATCTTGGATTCACCCCCCTTCACTTAAGGTAATTTGAGTGGCTCTCTTCCTTGTAATCTGAAAAAAACCAGCTACAGGGATTACAGATGGGACATGTACTGGCTTCTCCCGCCTTTCTCCTACTGTGCTCCTCAGACCCTTCAGCTTTAACCACATGGATGTCTTTTTATCCAGCAATGTGCCTGTCTGCTGAACCTTGTTCATCCAAGCTCCACCTGCAGGAATGCCCTCCCTCGTCCCCCTCTTGTAGCACAGTTGGCTGATCCACCCTTCCCCCAAGGTCCAGTTTGAGTCTCGCCTCTCCTTTGAGGCTTACATGACATCACCATCATAGCAGCCCGGCCTTTCTCTGGACACCGACCGGCATCGCCTCCCGCCTGGGCCGTTCATGGGATAGCGTCTGCCCCCTTCCATCGCTCAGCATTCACCTCTCAATATTCAGGAGCTCTCTCTCCCTAAGCCTTTATATTCTCTTGGTTCAGGAACCAAATGTTTGGTTTCGTGTGATGATAGGATGAATTGATACCAAATTTGTCCTCCACATCTTCCTCTCCATCGAGCCCGGGTTGAAAATCTGCAGATGGGACAACAGTTGTTGCGTTATTGAGCCAGGGTCTGGCCAGGAGGGGAAGCAGGGATCTGCTCACCTCTCTGTCTAGGCTTAACCCCTTCTGGGACATGAGGTCTGCCTGCCTCCAGCTTTTCTGAATGGGCACCTGCATTCACTTCCTGATCCAGGCTTCCCCTGATGTCTGAAAGTAGATGTAAGCCGAAAAGGAAAGAAGCAATCACCATTAACTTCTATGGAAAAAATTTTGAGCGCTCTCACTCCCCCAAAAGAACCTCTCTTAGGCTTTTCTGATATCTTAGGACACATCTCGCTAGTGGGGGCACAAAATAACTCGAGATAAAGCCCAGATGCTCACAGACACAGTTCAAAGGTGTGGTGGCTGATGCCGAGATGTGCAGCGCGGCTCCCCGGGGAAGGAGCTTGACCCCCGGGTTCTCAACTCTTGGGGTCCGTGCTGCCTCTGTATGGCTCACTGCAAACATATACTGAACGCTATTCTCACTTTTCACCTTTTTGCGTCAAAGCAATAACCCTCTTCTGATTTCTTGTGGTCAGCGAAAACAGGGACTCGGGCAGGCCTTTCATGAAAGCCAAGTGGCTTAATGCGAACTTTCGAACAGTGAGGGACACCCGACCCTCCTGATGCTCAGGGAGATCTCACTTTAGTTGCCTGGAAGGGAAGGTGTACAGCTTGCAAGCAAGGGCAGAGGAGCTGGAGAGGGGAACTGGCCCCTGGTGGGATGCCGGGGACTATTTCCTGCGTGGGGGTTGGTGCTCGGGGGGGGGGGGGGGGGGGGGGAGGCTTGGAAATCAAACCGGTGCTTCACAGTTTGGTCTTGGGCTGACTTGTTTATAATAAAAACATTTGGTTTGACTTCCACAGAATTCAACCCATGATGTAAATGCTGAAGCGTTCAGGCCACATTCCTTCTACTCCCGAGAGAAGTTCTTTTCAGAAAGCAAGAGGGTGGAAACAAATAGTTCTTGGGACCGTCTCCAGTCTAAAGCATCACGTTTAGGGTTTGGGCCACTCAAATAATTCAGATACTAAAATCCAAGCCCTAAATAAACCTTTTAAATGACAGGCAGATTATTTGTGTCCAAGTAGACGGACAGTGTCTCTTTAAATGTTCTTTCCATTCCTCATGCATGCTGTAATCAGCAGATGGCCCTACCTTCCCCCACCGCCCCCCTGTAAACAGACCCTTCTAATAGCTAATATCCTGCAGTGACCAAAGCCATTAGAAGGATTAGGCCATTACTATCCTGTCCAGCAAACACATAATGCTCACGAGGATTGCCGTTTTTCCCTTTGGTTGTTGTTTTTATGGATGAATTGGGGCCCAATGGTCGGTTAAAAAATCAAAACGAGGAGGGTAGAGGGTTATGGCCATTTTCTCCAAGGATACCTCCCAAACAGCCTTCGGATTTGAGATTCCTTTGTTAGAATGATGGCAGATGTCAGCTTTGTGACTACAGCAAGCTCTGAGCGCACGCAGACAGTACTCAGACCTCTGTCCCTCGTTACCATAATATCTAATACTCGATTTCCCCAGCACCACGCGAGTCTCCCTTTGCTCTGCCTGTTCCCACAGCCCTGTTTGTGCTGGAAAAGACAAACCACCAGCCCAGCCCAGCCCAAGGCCACGTCGCAGGGCTCGGGAACGCTCTGAAACACTGCCATCCAGTGGCACGTCCCAGGCATTACAGCGCACCGGCAAGGGAGCCAGGAACCCAGTTTTAGAAGCTGAAGGCTGAAGAAGGAGAGGGGTGTGAAAGCCGTCCAAGGACCGCGAGGCCAGCTGCAGAAAAGCACCCTGCATGGCACGAAGACAGGTAGCTAGTTTGGAACTGGCTAAATAGGGCAGGTGACAGAAACCCGGAGAGAGGAGGCTGGATTATAAAGAGAAGGATAAAGAAGGTAATGGCATAGTGCATGTGAGCAGTCTTTTTCTAAATGGAAGAAACACACACTTTCTGTAAGAGAAAGCAGGAGAAAGATGACGGGAAGATGAGTCAGTGGTACTCTTTTTGGAGTTGGCCTCAATTTGGATGACTCAGTCTCCCACATGTCTGGGTTCTTAAGGATCCTTGGGCTCTATTGATTTAGGGGATGTCACTGGGCCCAAAGGGGCCGATCTAGACCTCGGGGTCTCCTTTCAGCCCTAACACTGTGTAGCTTTATTATCTGAGATGCTGAATGAGCAAGCAGTGCAGAAATGCAGGCAATGTAAGCCGTGGGCAATCCTTAAATCATCCGTGTTCGACTTCCAAATGCTGTAAGGGAGGACATAAAAGATGCACCCATTTTCACCTCTTGGAGGTTCGGTGCTGGGACAGTATCCCCACAGGACGTGCGTGATTCTCAGAAAGAACCTGCAGTCTCACCTTCCGGCATCAGCAGAGAAGGGCTAGCTCCCTGGGATCTGGAACCTTCCAGCACTTTCCTCATGGAGGGGAGGGGTTAAGAGGGAATTGGCGCAGAAGGGAGGCTGTGCCCCATTAAAATTGAAGTTAAACCAGAAGCTAATGGGTTAGTAATTGAATAGGTCACCCTTTCCAGTAATATTTTCATTTTCAAAAGAGGCGAGTTATTCCATAGAAATTAGATTCTGCTGGCTGAAATGTTAAGAATCCAGGCAGGCAGTAAGGGAATGCTCCTCCAGTCTTAACCTGATAGTTCCCATCCTGCCTCCATCATCAGTATTTCTTGGGAAACAGCATATGTGATCACGATTTTAAAGACTGTTAAAATCACTTTCCTAGCCAAGGTCTAAAAGATTTGGGTTCAGGCTCCATTTGAAGAAACCCAGGTTGTACGTCCCCCAGCATTTAGGGTATGATGGCTTCTGCTTATCTTAAGTGTTCACATTGCAAATATGAGCAGCAGAGCTGGGGATTTAAATTCTGTCTTGATGGGAATTTGAACTGAAATACTCTGCCCACTGCCACTTTATAAGCCGGGAATCATCAAGCTAGCTACAAATACCTCGAGGGGTCCTTGTAGTTGCTCAACATAAATCAGCAAAATGACAGGCAATTGACTTTGAAGACAGTTCTCACATGGCTGAGTGGCTGGAGCCGCTGGAAGCAGATGAGGGCATTTTCCTGTAAACATGATTGTGATTAGCACCAGAGTAAACAGCCGATTGGGCTCTATCTGTCAGACTCCAGCCTACTCTGGAGTTTTCATTAGGCAGAAATCAACATGTGACTCCATGCAGCCAAGTTGGCAATTCTGAGAAAGAAGTTTACACCTGGTAAATACTTCTGATTTTCTCAGAAGGTAAGCAGGGAGGTAACTTGATTTGGCTCTATTTTCGTGGAGAAATAAAATGGGAGTGTGGGAATCGGGCCCTCCAATGCAAAAGCAATTCAACTTGTAGTCTGTGCTCTAAAGCTGTCTAACAACGTTTGGCATGGCTCAGATGTTGGCTACGTGGAAGGGCACATGTTTGAAAGCGTGACCTTACCAGTGTCATCTGAGGTCACCAACTCACCACGCTATGAGGCCAGGAAGGTAACATCGGTAGTGAAGCTGGCTGGAGCAGTTGACCAACTGGAGTGTGCAGGCCTTGTCCCAAGGGGCAGGCTGACCCCCCTCCGCCAGGGGGTTGTTGCCAAACGGGACAGAGAGTCCAGAGTTGTCGTACCAACTGACCTTTCAAGAGAAGCCAGAAGTCGGGATTTTCATGAGGCACTAGGTGTGCCAAACCAAATATGTGTAAGGCCAAAGACAACCTCTGGTATACGGTGGTGGAGCTACCTTCATTCTGGATTCTTCCAAACTCATTCCAGCTATACCAGGTCTCTGAGCCATTTGAAAGGATCTCCTGCAAGACTCTGAGAAAGGCTTCATAGACGCTCCTAGCCAAGGGAGGGCAGAGTCTCCCGGCTCTCCAGATCTGGAAGGGACTCTTAAATGTCTAACTTAGATCTTTCACGCTGTGACTTATACCAGTTCTTTCTCTTTGCAATCGATGGAAATTCAGAGCCACTGTTCATCATTGCTGGAATAATCATCACTCGCACAAGAATGTTGGCATTTAACAGAAGAAAGCGCTGTCGAATGCCCCAGAAGCAGTGTCTCAGAGGCTTGACAGGTCTCCCATGGCTTTGAAGCTTGGTTTTCTCCCTTATCAAATGGCTTCTGTCTATGTCGCAGGTCCTCTCCTATGCAGAGTGGGCTCTGGCTGAGTGCAGGGACATGGGTGCATCTCTTCTGGGTTCAGCTCATCCGAGCGTGGCCACTCGCCACTTGTTGGCTTTGGAGCTCGTTTGTTAATCTTTCTAAGTCCTGATGTTCCCATCTTTAAGACAGGGATTAAACTAGTGTTTGCTCTCAAGTGTGGTGGGAAATAAGTGGAATGCTCTAAGTGCTCAGCTCAGACCCCGGTCATGTGATAGTTTGGAAGGTCCACTTCAGGTGACAGACTGGGCACGGTGGTGATAATGGGAGGGAGGGTCTGGGATGGCTCCAGGTGTCTGGGTGACTGGGTGCATAGTGGGGCAGACAGACGACACCAGAGGAGGAACAGGGTGGAGAGATAGGTGCTCTGTTTAATTCATTACATACAGAACTCAAGTGACCGCAGAACTTTGAGGTAGAGAGGTCCGGCCAGACGTTGATGTGTGGGTTTGGCTTCTTGGCTGGAGAGTCTCTGCGTGGGAGTGGCTGTGGCAACTGAACGTGGGTGACGTTGCCCAGAGAGAGGGTAGCTTCAGGAGAGAAGAGACCGCAAAAGGACCGAGACTCCAAACTGGAAGTTCAGGGGTGAGGTGAGCCGGGGAGGAAAGTGAGATGGTGTGTCAGAGCTGGAGAGAGGACCCCTCCCCTCCCCGGGGAGGAAAGTGAGATGGTGTGTCAGAGCTGGAGAGAGGACCCCTCTAGAATGAGGAGGATGCTCTTAAGGGTTCCTTGGGGTTGTGGAGAAGAGTACTGCATGAAGTCACGTGGGTGAGCCCCTTTGGGAGCAGGGAAAGAGTGACAGCAGGGGTCTGGCAAAGCAGGGGTCTGGCGGCTCAGTGGCATCCACTGGGGTGAGCTGGGGGGGGCTCTCCAGCTCTGTGGCATCGGGGGGGCCTGCCTTTTGTCTCTGGCAAGTGCACTCCAGGCTGGCATCTGGTTGCTCATGGCTGAGCTTTCTGGGGCCTGCAATGGGAAGCAAAGTTCCAGGCTGCTGCCTCCCAGGAAGGCTGTGGCCTGTCTCTGCTTGTTTTGTGCTGAGAGCACCTGCTACAGAGAGTGGAGAAGAGGAGGTGGAGGGGGGGGTGCCCCAAGGACCGGGAGGAGAGCCGCGGCCTTGGCCTTTCTCCATGGTGCTCCTTGAATGTGAGGGACCAGAGAAAGGGCCCAGGAGGCAGAAGGATGGGGGATGCTAAGGGACCCTGGCAGATGGATAGAGGGATGCTGAGATGGAAATCCTGGAAAATGAAGAGAGAGATATTTCAGAGGGGAAACATCGCTGTGTCATGGGAGCCTGAGAGGGAAGGGAACCCACGAGACAGCACTGGGGGCTGCCCGTGGGTCACTGAGGCCTGGCCAAAACAGGCGTGGAGCCCTGAGCCTGCTCTGGCCCCTGCCCTTCCCTCTGGGCAGCCAGGACCAGCCCTACCTCCCTGGGGAAGCAGTCAGCAGGTACCACACTGTCCCCCAAATCCGGGTGCCTGTTTGTGGGCCCTGAGCACAAGGCTGGGGACAAGGGACAGCGTCTCGTGGCAGGGACCTGACCGCGCCAGGGATGGCCAGGTCCATGGAGGCCTCGACCAGCTGGGGATGCATCTGATCTTCACTCCCCGTGGCTCCCTTTGAACTGCAACCCCGCAAAGCATAAGCAGCAAGAGAACGGCAAAGAAGCTGGTGCTGCGGCCAAGGGCAGGGGACAGGCGGTGGCTTGCCTTCCCGGGGCCGGCCTGGAACCTCTGGAGCTGCCGCCTGCGTTTCTACGCCTTCAGTCCCCCTTACCCCACATAAAACTGCTCAGGACCCACGTCAGTTCCAAGTTCCAATGTGGAAAATATAGCAGCGCACAATATGTTGTTTTGGCAGAAAGCTATGAATTTTAGTATGGAATGTCTGTCACGGGGGCCCATCCAATTAACTCACTTGTCGAGAAGTCAGAATAAATAGTTGAGAGGAGACGTCTGGGGCTTCTGCTCAGACCTTTATTTCCTATTTGTTTTCCTGCTTAAGCAGGTCTATAGTCACCGGCATGTAGATTTAGGGGCGAGGAGAAAAGAATACCCACCGTTCTCCCCATTCGAGGGAAGAAAGGGGGGTAGTGTCCCTGCATTGTGGATGCAGATTCTGGTGAACTTCTGTCTTGGAAAAGTGTTGTGGAGGCAAGCCCGGTGTGGTCCCTCCGGGTCTCAGTCTCAGTGCTTTCGTTCGGCCTGAGACAAGGCCTGGCCCCAGAAGTTTCTCTCCCTCCTTAGGTTTTGCACTGTGGCTGGTGGGCGTGGCTGCTAGGTTTTGCACTGTGGCTGGTGGGCGTGGCTGTGCCCGTGGGGGCCGTGGACAGCCCAGCATGACACAGCTGCCCCGGGGAGCCCCCTGCCAGGGAGGGCCCCCCAGCACTCCGGACCAGCGGCCGCCAGTGGCACCCTGAGTCGGGGCGCTGACACGGTGCCCTGGAGCTAGAGACCCTGCTGAAGAAGGAAGCGCCCTGGATATGTGGCAGGGGACTTTCCTCAGGAAGATGCTTGTCAGGCCCACAGTTCCTCCTGTGTGGATTCCCAGGGGAGGCACACGTCCCAGCCCCGGGCAGCCACAACAATCCCCTGGGCTGCTTTCAGAGGAGTTCAGAACGGGGCTTACTTGGAGCCTTCTCCTTGCTGAGGTGGAGCGGGAGCCCAGCGCCATCCTCCGTGGAGCCCGCATCCCCATTCCTGACTTCTGCAGGCGCCCAGTGTGAGTGGGAGCGTCATGCGGCCAGAGGGCTCGAGCGGGGAGTGAGTTCCAGGTGCCCAAACACCTGGCCCATGGTGCCCGCACACTTTCCCCAGCCCTGTGCTTCTGGAAACTGCCTTCCCCCGCCTCTGAGACTACTCCCCCCCACACCCTCACTCCCAGCCTCCAGGCTACCTCCCCTTTCAAGCCTTTGCACCCCCAGGTGGGGCTGACCTCGACACTTCTGCAGCAGTGGTGGGAGAGCCTGGTCCAAGCAAACGTGCTTTCTGACCTTGGCTCTCGCGAGCAAGTGCCCCTAATAATGAGGACCTGGAAGAAGGAAGGGCCATTCTGTCTGAGTGCCACAGCCCGGATTCCACATCCTGGGCCGTCAGTCAGGAGTCAAAGGCTCATTCTTCAAGGGCTGCAGTCTAACTTGGTCTTTGTGTTGTGGGGCTGCTTCCATTTCAAAGGCTTCACCAGCGAATAGCGTGAGTCATTCCTGGAACCTTCAGGAGTCTCCATGGTGATGGGCTTGAGTGGGCCGGAGGGAAGCCAGCATTCACTCCACTTTGCAACAAGTTCCTCTTTTCTGCCTCCCCCCCCCCCACCTTTTTCAATAGAGACTAGGGCTGAGGCTTTAGCTTTTTTGTTTTTTAAGCAAATCACAAAATGGAAACTCCCTAAGCTCCTTTTCTATTATATCAAAAAACCATTCTGTGTAAATAGATATTCTAGCCTTTACCTGGTTCTGTTGAGACCCTAAAAAACAAAACAAAACAAAAACTCTGCATTTGGGGGTTTTGGTTTTGGGGGTTTTTTTGCAAGCGTTTTGAGAAAAGATCCTATTTTCTTGTTTACCTCAAGGAAAAGGCTCTGGGTTGTCATCTGGAACAGAGATGTTGGCGACGGCAGCCCCGGGGGAGTGGAGGGCCTTGCTAGCCTACCATCCTACACAGCAGAAGTCTACCAGCACTCTGAAAATAGCGTGCAATCATGAGCCACAGAGATGTGTGTGTTCTTATAACCCCTGGTGCTCTCCACACGCACAGAGCGCGTCTTCATTCTGTAACATTCAGGGAATAGTCTAGTCTTCTGGGCATGTTAGGGAATGAGCATTACCATTTCTGTTTTGGTCACAAGAATCTGAGCAGGAATCTAGGGGATTTTTTCAAATGGGACTAAATATTAAAATTTCTCACCAATGTAATGAGCATCGATCGTCATAAATACACTTGTATAACTTTTGGGGGTACAAATCCTGGGTCATTGTGATGTGTCACCCCAATGTTCCCATGTCTGTGGGAAGAAATGAGTTTATAAAACATTGCAACCTGAATTCTGCTTGACTCCATTATCCCCTGAGGCTGCAGCAGGATGTTTAGCCTCCTGGAGCTTTACCTGCGGATTTCTGGGTGTCTCCGGATTTCTGGGTGTCTCCAGGGGCATCTCGTGAATGCTCTGCTCTGCAGGGTGCAGCCATTCTCCGATGGTGGCTCCTGAAGGCTTAGTGTGGCAACCCTTTGCTGGGCGCTAGGCGGAGGGATGGAGGATGCCTTTCTCTGCTGTGTTAGTCCCCCATGGGACCCCCAAAGCCAGGCTGTTTGGGGCCCCATGTACCAGTCTTTCAATTGTTGCTTCTGTCTTCTCTCATCACCTCAGACCCAGCCTTGCCCCTGAGGTAAAACCTGCATCTTTGTACCTGGAAAGCCTACTCTTCTCTGACAATGGAGGTTTTCCTAATGCATCAGGCTCACTGAGTCTTCCTCTGGGTTCTTAGTGATGTAGGAAAGACGTTAGAGTTTGAAGCCAGCCACCAAGAAAGAATTCTTGAGATGTCTTTGGTGCAAAATGGTGGGTTTATTAAAGCCCGGGGACAGGACCCGTGGGCAGAAAGAGCTGCAAGGGGATCATGAAGGGTGGAGATTATATACCTACATGTTGGGAGGGGGCTAGGGATAGCGTAAGTCTCTAAGGAATTCTGGAAACAAGGTTTCCAGGACCTTGAGGTGACTAGCTATTGTTAGGAAGAGGTCATTTATTACCGTCTAATAAAACCGGAGTCATGAGACCCTCCAGATATATATCAGTGGACCATATGCTTGGGGGATGATTGCCAACATGTATCTTGGGGGGGTTTAGAGATAAAGGAAAATTTCTAAGAGAATTTTTATATGTCAAAGTAGGCTTACAGGATCCTGGGGGGTGGGGGGGAGGGTGTCAGGCTAAGTGTACCTTTTGCCCTTAGCAAGGTGTCCACATCCAGGCAGTTGAGTCCCTAGAGGAATGTCACTCTGCCTGTTTCCAGGACTTGTCAATGGGCTGTAGGTAGTAAGGAAATTTAATAATTTCTCTTCTGCCTTTGTTTCCCACATCACTTAGGACACAAGTCCTAACTTCTGGGGCCAGGAGGTGTGGGGTGGTTATAGAGCCTTTGGAAAAGGTGATAAAAGCCCTGAAACCTCACAGAAAAGTACAGACACGCATGCCAGCACTTCAGAGACTAGCTCAGAAGTTTATGGGCCCTGGAAGACAATGCCTGAGCCTCTGAGTAAGAATCCTACTAGAAGGGAATTTTCTCGCAAGAACTTTCTTAGTACCGCTTTCTTAACACTTGGGTCCGGTCCAGCTCGCCAGGGTGCGGGACACACCCAGTCCTGGCTGAGGCCCTGCAATGGGTGTAGTCCGGAATGCACAATCATCGTCACATCCCTTCTTCCACACAGGCTGTATAAGAATGAGCATGGGTAAGAAAGTATTTCCCACTCGGGCCTGTTCCACGGGGCCTTTTGCAAAGCAAAAGCAGGGTGCCGAGGCCTGGCGCCAAACTCTAGGCAGCCCAGGACTCCAGCGCTTGAGGTTGGGGGACCCACCAGTTATGTGTGGGAGTCCCCATCTAGCTTGAATTTTCAAAAAATCACACACCATTAACTTTTAAAAATTTTGTTCTGCCGATTATTTTCTTTGTTGTGAAGAAGCTACTTATAAGGTAAATTTTATCAAGCTTTTCCCTGCCCTCGATATTGTCTTGAAGCTCCTGGATGTTGGGATGGTGGCTGTGCTAGTCTCCTGGGGTTGCTGTCACAAATGAGCCCAGACTCGGTGCCTTAAAAGCAGTAGAAATTTATTCTCTCACAGTCCTGGAGGCCAGAGGTCCAAAGTGAAGGCGTTAGCAGGGTCATGACTCCCTCTGAAGGCTTTAGTGGAGAAGCCTTGCTTCTTCCAGCTTCTGGTGGCCCCAGATATTCCTTGACCTGCGGCTCCTGTCTACGTTTTCAACCCTTCTTCTCCCTGTGCATCTCTTATGACGACACTTGTCATTGAATTTAGGGACCACACAGCTAATCCAGGATGAGCTCATCTAAAAAATCCCTCACTTAATCACACCTGCAAAGACCCTTTTGCCAAAACAAGATCACATTCGTGGTTTCCAGGGATTAGGCTGTGGATGTAACTTTTGGGGGACCACCATTCAGCCCACTACAGTACTGCTCATTTACCTCTCAGGAGCTAAGAGTACCTGACACACAGTCGGAGTTCAGTCGGGGATCACGTTCATGCACTTGTGTCAGAGGGTTTGGAACTGAACCTTGCCCCCAGGTGCTCTATCCGCTTGATCCTGAATAAAGGTGGTGTTTGCAACAAGCTCAATGTCTTCAGCATTCCCTGACTATGAAATAGCTACCCGACTAATGAGAGTAAATAGTTTCTTGCTTTCCTTCAGGGATTTCTGTTACAGTGTTTTATGCCATTTTTTCAACTTATCACATTTTAAGTATGCAGGAGTTATCTAGGAATAAAGCAAATATGTTTGAAGGCTTTCTTTTTCTTCCCCAGATTGAGGTCTTCTCAGACCCTCAGCATCTGAAAATAACTTGGATTTTATTTATGAGATAAACTTTTCTGTGTACATTTCATAATATTTATTAGGATAAAAAAGTGCACTTATAAGAGTGCAGTTTTTATATAGTCGTATTTTACATAGGTGATCTTACCTGTCATATGACATTTTACTGACACCTGATATCAACTTCCAAATGTTCATTTATGTTGATACATGTACAAAGGAAATGACATGCTTTTTCTTTCTTTAAAAATATAGCTGGGTATGATGCCCCTAATAGAGAGTAAATTAATATAATCAGATTTTCCCCTACTCTGGAGTGCAAATTTTAAGCTTTCATATTAAAATGTACCATGAAGTCTCTCCAACCTCCCTTTCTGGAATGATTTTATTTGACAAGGTTAAAAGTGGCAATGAGAAGTCTGGCTTTGCCAGCAGGAGTTTTTTAAAACAACCTCTCCCTGTGTGTATAATTCACATGATACATACCTTGCAATTTCATGCAGCTAGTCATATTTTATTTATGAAATGTTTGGAATCTGGAATCCAAAATTAGGGAAGGCCCAAATTCCTTATTCCCTATTCATCGCGTAAATTAGTGCAAGTTGCTTTATTGTCATTGTTTTCATTCCACATTCTTTTAAATATAAGGCTTTGGTGGTGGGGGGGCACTTTATTAATAATTTTTATCATTATTCGCCCATCTTCTGATGAACAAACAACAGAAGATTCAGAAGAGGGCCAGAGAAAGCCAGTTCCCCCTCTCAGTGCTCAAAGCATACCTCGCCCATTGGGGGATGGCAGAAACACCCAAGCTGAATGCACAGCAGAGCAACTGACCAACACAGGCAAGCTTAAATGGGAGTGTGCGTGGTCAGACTTGAAGTTTAAGATGCGTTCACATCAGGCCTTTCAACTTCACATAGTAATAAAACCCAGCAACAACACAGCATCAATCAACTAAATAAGACTTCACCTAAGGACTCTGCACACCCCTGGGGGAGCCCTGCAGACAGATTGCACTTCCAAGTTGAAAGGATGGTTGGAAACGCCTCCTCCACGTCAAGCTCTGTAATCTGCAAACACTTTGCAATTTTCTTTCTTTTCCTGAAAGTATTTTAGCCCCGATACACATAGGCTGGTTCCTCTGCAAAAACTAGCTCGCTTGTCTACCACAGAGTTAGTAAGTCTCATTGTTTCAAAGTCCTTTGTGTTTGATTTTTAAACTCCCTGACAACTCTATCTGGTTTTAATTAACTTCTTTGAATTCAGTTATTTTAAACTCAAAAGTGTGCCTGGATAAAAATTAGCATTATCAGTGTGTGTCAGAGTGTGTTTTAAACCTGCGGTAAGCTTTCTCCTTGCTCTAACTGGCTGTGGCAAGATGGGATATTTATCAAAGCGCTGACTCTTTCTGTCTGTCTTTGTGATAGGTACCGGCTGGGGTTATTCCGTGTAAAATTGGGCCCAGACAAAGTAAGGTGGGGGGTGGGGGTGTGGAAGAGCAACTGATTCTTGCTGTCAGAACTAACTGTGCTTGCAACTGTTTACAAGTACCAATGTCAATGACCCCATCTTCCTTATAACGCTTAGCTAGCATTGTGATACAGGCTTTTGAAGACATAACTTCTTCGTCTTCTTCTTCTTCTTTTTTTTTTTTTTTTACCTTCCATACACCTAAGTGTTGGGCCCTACCTGTTGGCTCTTTCAGTTTGCCAGGGACAGGGTAGCCACATAATTTCCTGTCCATGCAAGGACCTTCTTGAGGGTGGACTGGGGTGCTCAAGGATGGGATGCCAGGATAGCAGGTGTAAACTGGGACATCATAGCGAACAAGCACCTAGGTTCTCCCCGACAGATGGCACTCTTCTGCTCCCCCCCACCTGCCTGGGGCCATTACCAACGGCTTTTGGGAGGCCCTGTGCATGCTGGAAATGCGGCTAACTTCACCTGCTGATGGTTCTTGTAAATCCTGGCATCTCTTCTCCCTGGAATCATCTCTTCCTTCCTCCTTGGAGGAATCCCAGTAACTCACTATTTCTGGACCCCAGAACACTTCTGCCACAGAGTTCTTTCTCTGCTTCCAATGCTCCTGTCTCTTTCCCATGTCCACTCATGGAGATCCTAGTGATTGTTCAAAACCTAATTCAATGGTGCCTCTTCTGTGAAGAAGGAGTGGGTGGGAACCTTTTTGTCGCCTAAGCTCCCACAGGGCTGTATGTGTGTCCTTCTCGGGGCCCTTGCCTCTTTGTATTTGGTTACACCTCTGTGTATAGTATCATGTTCCTGCTGAATTGAGAGAAGGCACCAAACACAGAGCCTGGCCTCCACATTACTCCTTGGACTTGAGCCCTTGTTTTAGCTACTTCTCACATCTTATTTTATTTTTTTAAAAAGATTTTATTTATTTATTTATTTGACAGAGAGAGACACAGCGAGAGCAGGAACACAAACAGGGGGGAGTGGGAGAGGGAGAAGCAGGCCTCAGGCCGAGCAGGGAGTCTGATGCGGGGCTCGATCCCAGGACCCTGGGATCATGACCTGAGCCGAAGGCAGACGCTCAACCATCTGAGCCACCCAGGCGCCCCGGGAGGAAACTTTCTTAAAGTATGCTGTGGATGATGTCTGTGGGTCACCTCTGGTTTTTAGGAAAATGGGTCAAAGATTGGAGAGGCCTAATGCCCACGTACAGATCAGGCACACCAGTGATATCCCCTGGAAACCTACTGTCTTGATGACCCAAGGGACACTTGAGAGGCAGAATGATGACAATGAGCATTGCTTACTGCACCACGGTGAAAATTCCTCTTGAACACGAAGGGCAGACAGGCTGCCCCGCCCTCTCAGCGTGAGGTCAGAAAGTCTCTGCACATCTGTGTCCTTATCTGTGGAACAGGAATGATAACGGCGCCCACCTTGTGGGGCTGAGGCAAAGATAAAATAAGTTAATACATGTAGAGTATTTAGCATAGTGTCTCGGTATAAAAAGTCCCCGGTATAGATTTCTTGTTCATAGCCTCTGTCCTGGAGTTGAGTATTGTTGAGAGCAGTGTGTTGGGCATCCTGCGGTAGGTGCCCTCGTATTTCCTTCACCTGCTAGAAAACTCCTGGTTAGCTCCACTGGCAGAAATTTGGCGACAAACTGAGAATGCAGGGGCCCCTCTTTTCATTAGAAACAGTGGTGAGGAGAGCCCCTTCCCCCCTCTCTGTGAGCATCCAGTGCAGGAAAGCCAACTCAACAGCTGGAAGAATGATCGGGCTGATACATATACAAGTGTGACCATCTGCAACCAAAAGGGTGGCAAATTAAGGCCATGAAGTCAAAGGCTGGAGAGAGTCAAGAAATCTTTATTAATCACCAAGAAGAGGACACGACCTCCCAGTGACTCTGCCGGGAGAAAGGAGGTCAGAGCACCCACGACGGCCTTCCGGGTGGGGACTGGGAGCCAGTGGGTTGGCATGAACGTGACCGTGGCATCCCGTACTGCTGGAATGACTCACCCAGGCCAGGGCAGCCATGAGAACTAAGGCTGATGCACAGCACACTTCACAATTCTGGGGACAGAAATTTGTTCATTTCCAGGGGTCCAAGGCACCTAATTCACACGTCTGTTCTTGTTCCAAGAATCCACAAGGAAAGGAATTCCACAAACTTTTCTTGTCATTTTGTACCAGTATTTTTTTTTCTTTAGATCTATCCTTATGAATACCTATTCCTTCTTCAGCTCTGCTCCTGGAAAGAGAGCAAAGGTAGTCAGCATTTTCCTACAGCGTACGTGCTCTTGGTCGGAATGGCATGGCTACCCTCAGTTAATTTTCACTTAGATCTTAACCTTCTCAGCTTACTTCACTTGGACCCTGGCTAGTGAGCAGAAAGAATGCTTTGTGACCTTTCAGGCGGCTGCTTCTCCACCCTTTCCCCTGTGGTTTCGTGAACAACACGGTCCCATTCTGCAATATCCTTATTTCTGAACTTCAAACTTCTTTCCCAGCAGGGAGATGACTCATGCTAAAAGCTGGGTATTACAGCAAGGTTAACCAGGCACACCAAATGCTCATTGGATACATCCTTTCAAATGGTAACAGCTGTCCTTGCAGCCAAGGTTACATTTAGTGGGGGAAAAAAAAAAAGATGTCCCAGCCTTGCCCCCACCTCTCTTCAATTCTGTGGCCTTTACCTCCCTGAGGTTGTAAGGAGAAAGATTTCACAAGTGAGCACAATGGTGAGTCTCAGCCCCAACCAGGCAGAGTTCTACCCCGGGGGGGGGGGGGGGGGGGGTGGGGGGTGGGGCGGCGCTCTGCTCCTTGAGAGGCATGACCTTGGGGTGGGCTTACAATAAACTCCCACTGGCAGAAGCCAGCACACATCACATTTTCCCGTTGGGAAAAGTAGATTCCGAAAGGCAGCATAGGGAGGGGCTGCAGTGGGGGTGGGGAGGGGGTAAGGAGAACTTTCGTTAGTGTTCTCCAGATCTTTCAAACCAAGCTTTACTTTGTGCTGCCATTTCCCCCCAGATGTCCAGGCAGGAGCTCAGGCTTTGAAGCTGTTACCACTCCTGCGTGGGTGGCTTGGAGGAGGCCAAGGAACTAAAGCACTCAAGGCTGGTACAGTCGCTTGTGCAGGGATGGTGAGTCCAGCCCCCACTCACCCACTCAGCCCACCAGACACTCCTGTCTCTGCCCATGCCCTCCTCCAAAGAGTAAGAGACCTGGCGGGGCAGACACTTGGTCAGGCTACAGGAATAGAATGGGAGGGAACCAGGTGCAGGGAGAGGAGAGAAAAGAGGCTGGACCCCTTTGGGTGTAGTCATGGAGTGAGAAACAGTGGGGTGGGCTGGAAATATATATACAGGGGAGGAAACTTTCTTTTTTTTTTTAAAAAAGATTTTATTTATTTATTCATGAGAGACACAGAGAGAGAGAAAGAGGCAGAGGGAGAAGCAGACTTCCCGCGGAGCAGGGAGCCCGATGCGGGACTCGATCCCAGGACTCTGGGATCATGACCTGAGCCGAAGGCAGACGCTCAACCATCTGAGCCACCCAGGCGCCCCGGGAGGAAACTTTCTTAAAGTATGCTGTGGATGATGTCTGTGGGTCACCTCTGGTTTTTAGGAAAATGGGTCAAAGATTGGAGTTACTTTGAAATTCCTTTCGGTTGCAGGACTGTGTGTGTTTGGCTGCCCACGAGGGTCCAGGCTGGGGGAAGAACACATGCGGAAGCAGATGATGGACCGGCTCATCTCAACAGGGCAAGCCTGGGGAAGGTTTTCTACTCCCTGGGCACTGGAGTACAAGAGCCCCCATGGGAGAAAGGTAGAAGGCTGAGGGAGACATGGGGGTTTGGGGTGAACAGCGATAGTGCTAGTGAGGGGTGGCATTGGTGTACGTGCAAACATGTTTGCCATAAAGTTTATATTCCTCTGCAGGGGAGCTGGGGTCCTGGTCATCTGGCCAGTGGGCTGTGTGGGGGGTACCTTCATGCACCACATCCTCTGGTTGTCTCTGTTCTTGGCAGTTGGAAGTGGGAGAGGCCAATGAAGAGAATACTAAAGTTTAATGTCCTTCCTATGATCAACTTTTGTTACTGGCACCTTCCTTCAGAAAAAGACACTGATTCACGACTGAACAATCCCTCCACAGAGAGAAAAAACATCCTTGCAGACTCTTAGTGGGTTTCTGTTTACAGGAATGGATGGTTTCCATAGGTTATTCAGAAAATGGCTGAGAGAAATCAGAGCAAAAAAAGTTGATGTTTTTATTTCTGTCTCTTTCTCCCCACAGATGAGCTTGAAATTCTTGCTCTGGACCATATGGAGTGGATATTCCAGAAGGAAATTATATACTGCTCTCTGTTTCTACTCAACTGCTTTTCACTTTGTCAAGTGGACCCTTTGAAGCAGCCTTCTCCTTACCTCACATTCTGACATGAATAATTGTTTAATTGCCTTTCCATCTACACAAGATAAGGAACCATGTCTCAAAATTGTATAATTCTCTTAACTAAACAATAGCGGAACCACCCAGAGCAGTTTTCAAAGAAAGAAAAGAATTTCTTACATATGTTAAGCATTTTATTATTTTCAAAGTGCTTCACTCTGTAGTATTTTCTTAAATTGGATAATGCATACGAAGCACTGTGTAAATTGTATCATATAACAAAGGAGCGAGATTTATAACGATTATTGATTTGATTTTCCATGCAAGAAAGTGAGGCTCAGGGAGGGGAAGGTGCAGCCCCAAATCCTGACAGGCTGGGCCCACACAGTTGTCTGTCTCCTTACTCCTGTGCTCTCTCCTCTGTGTCAGGAGGCCTCTCCAAGAGAAGGCCAAGGACTACCTTGGACCAACACCAGAGGCTTCCCGGGGTTGGGGTGGGGGGCAGGAGGGTTCGAATGGAGCCCACAGGTGTGTCTCCTGACCTGGGTTATCTCGCACCATCCCCACTGTCTCCCTCACAGGCTTCAGGCAGACACCTGCCTTTTTATCTTGTTCGGCTGCTGCCAATCACTCTTCAGCAGAGCGCTTTCCCTCAGGCTGGGGCAGAGGACTTGTTACATTCCCTCGATTTTCAAAAATACAGGTTGCTTTTTCTTTAAAAAAAAAAAGTGTCCCTAAAATAAGCTCACAACACATTTCCATATTTTTAAAAAGCTGTTAGCAAATCCTGGTGGTAGGCTATTGTCGTGATGTTTAAGTGTGTTGGAAGTCAGCCTGGGGCAGCCCCGCTGGGGGGCTGAAATCACAGTGAATAGAGTTGAAGGACCCATTGGTTGAACCACTCCCCCCCGCCCCCCCGCCCGGGGGAGGCGGCAGGATACACCAGCTAACCCCTTGGGGGGTGCCAGGCAGCCTGAGAGAAGGAGCTGGGCGCTGGGTGCATGTAGGGAAGGCGTCAAGAGCGTTTCATGTTCATCAAAGGACACAATCAAAAGAGTGAAAAGGCAACCCATGGACTCAGAGAAAATATTTGCAAATAATATATCCACCAAGGGATTCATACCTAGGATATATAAAGAACTCTTACAACTCAACAGCAACAGAAAAAACCTTGATAAAAAATGGGCAAAAGACTGGAATAGACATTTCTCCAAAAAAGGTATATGGAAGGCCAACAAGCATATGAACAGGTGCTCATTAGGGAAATGCAAATCAAAACCACAGCGAGATATCACTTCATACCCATTCCTGTGGCTATTATAAAAAATACCCCCCAAGAAGCCAGAAAGCAAGTGTTGGGGAGGAAATCGAGGAATTGGAACCCTTGTACGCTGCTTCTGGGGCTGTCAAATAGTCCAGCTGCTATGGAAAATAGGATGGCAATTCCTCAGAAAGTCAAACAGAATCCCACACAATCCAGCAATTCCACTTCTCGGTATAGACACAAAAGATTTGAAAGAGGGAACTCCAACAGATATTCGGATACCAATGTTCTCAGCAGCATGATTCACAGTAGCTGAAAGGATGGAAACAACCCAAATGTCCATCGATGATGAATGGATAAATAAAATGTGGTCTATCCATACAGTGGAATATCATCCAGCCTTAAAAAGGAAGGAAATTCTGGCATATGCTACAACATAGATCAACCTTATAAACATAGGCCAGTGAAATAAGCCAGATGCAAAACGTCAAATACTGGAGGATTTCACTCGTATGAGGGACCTAGAGTAGTCAGATTCATAGAGACAGAAAGTAGAATGGGGGTTGCCAGGGACTCGGCAGGGGTGGGGAGTTGTTGTTTACTGGAGGCAGAGTTTCAGTTTGGGGTGGTGGGAACGTTCTGGAGATGGATGGTGGGAACGTTCTGGAGATGGATGGTGGCGATGGTTGCACAATAGCAGGAACATACTGAACGCCACTGAATTCTACACTAAAACATGGTTGAGATGGTAAATTTTATGTTATGTGTATTTTCTCAAAATTAAAAAAAATTTAAATGGTCAAATGGAAATTTTATGTTCTGTATATTCCACTGCAATTTTGTAAAAGTTGTTCAAAAGTTAACAGAGACAGAGAGAGAGAAAGAGGACTTCGAGGGAAATGTTGAGTGGAGAGCTGAGGGGAGAGAAGGAGGCAATGAGGTGCTCTCCAGGGAGGAGAGTTCTTCACAGCTGCAGTGTGTGAGGACCACTTAAGGACCCCCTCCCAGCAGGTGCTTGGTCTGAAGGGGTCAAAGGAAGGGGTGTCTGGCCCCTTTCCCATGACCGTCTCTCTATCTGATGGGTGGTCTCTCCTGACCCATGGTGGATAGTAGAGAGGACAGATAATGCCCGTTGGGGATGCTCAGGACAACTCCCCTGATTCACTTTGCTCCCACTGCCCCAAGGATAAGTGAAGACACACCCTGTGGACAGAGTTGGCAGCAGGGACACTGGCCCAGAGGTGACACAGAAGAGAAGCTTGTCTCCATCCCTTTTTCTTTTTAAAAACTCTCTTCTCGTTGATTTTCCTTCTTGTTGGACTGTATCTTCTAGTAATTCTTTCAGGTAAGTCTGTGGGTGGGACATTTTCTCTGCTCTTACATGTCCAAAAATATGTTAGTTTTCACCCTCACACCGGAAAGATAGTTTGATAGTTTGGTTGTGTAGAGAATTCTAGAACAAATTCTTACTCTAGGTGCTGATGATGAAGCGTGATGTCAGACTGTTTTACATTCTGCGATAGATGACCTGCTTCTTTTCCAGAAGATTCTAGGAGTTTTTCTTTATCCCTAATATTCTGACATTTTACTCCAATGTCAATAGGGGTGGATTTGTTTCATTTTGTTTTTAAATGTATCCTGTTTCGTCCTTCCAGATACATTCAATCTGAGGACTTCAGTTTTAGGAAATTCTTCTCTCTTATTTCTTTAACTGTTACTTCTGCTCCCTTCTTTTGATTTTTTCCTTCTGGAACTCTTAAAAGATGAGTTGAAGATCTCCTGAGTTTACAGTGTGTATTCCTTACATTCCATTTCTTTATCCCTATGTGTGGCTTTCTGGGAGATTTTCCTCCCTCATTCCCCTACATCCATTTGGATATTTGGCCCACCTACTGGGTTTTATTGATCAACAAGGAAAAATCTGAACACTGTCTACCCGGACTGCTGACAGGAAAGGTGGAAACGGCTGCCTCCTACTGTGTCCTACTCTGTTCACAGTGACGATGGGGAGAAAGGGGTCCAGCCAGGGCGGCTCTGGTCCTCCTTTCCCAAATAAGCGTGATGCCCTTGTGTCTAAGCCACCCCGGCTCCTTGCTTCCAACCCCCAGGTGGGACAAATACTTGGTGCTGCCTGAACCTCTGTGGCAGGACCCTTCACACACTACTTAGGCTGTTCTTTTTCCCTTCCATCTGATCCTTTCTTTTAGGGATTTTTCAGAGTTTCTGGTTCACCAAGAATTCCCCTTCTAGTTTTCTGAGGATTCTTACATTACATACATTTTCTATCATCTCTGAAAACCTGATCCTGGAGGAGAAGCCGTTGTGGGTGTTTTGGCCACCATCTTGAAAAAGCAAGGCTTCCGGTAAAATCTTGACAGAAGTTTGAGATGTAAAAGATAAAACAAAGCTCTGTGGCTGAAGCAAGTGTGGAGACTCCAGAAGTCAGCTTCCCTTCTCTCTCACAATGGCCTGTGGAGAGAGTGCAGAGAACACCCAGGACTCTGCAGAGCGTGGTGTGAAAAACACTCACCAACATTTATATCATGGCTTAGCAGCAGCTGCCTTGACAGTTGCAACCATGATTCCAATAGCCCGTTCCCTCCAGTAGTGACAGATCACTTTTTTCTCCATTGAGACACTTGGAACCCCTTGTGGACCTTCCTTGAAATTTCTATTTTTGGTCCTGAGAGAAAAGATCTCCATTCATTTGCAGAGAACTAACATTTTCTGAGCTCAGGAAGTTATTATGCCATTCCTGGGTCTGTTTAGTAAGCCCCAAGTTTTCTCTGATGACTTAGTAGGGGAGAGGGGGTGTCTCCTACTTCGAACCTAAAATATTTCAAACATGTAGTGAATATAATGGCTCTAAGTTCCACCTATGAAGAGATGCTTTATAATTACTTGATGTGGATCTCTCCTGGCTGTGGATATGGCCCAGATGCAAAAGGCACATCAAGTGAGAGAGGCCACTGGTCTGCTATTGGTTGTGTACAAAGGCTTGTTCATCTTTTTGTGTGTTACTCTGTGTAAGGCCTTCTTAGGGCCTTTGCAGTACGTTCCGTGAAGATTTATGTCACTTCACAAGTTTTACAGATTTAGACTTTTTCTTTTGAGTATATGTCTATATAAGGCTGACCTAGGGGTGGCAAAACCTTATCCAGATAAATTATTCAGAGGTGAAAGGTATTGTATCTCTCTAAGGAAATGAGAAATCCTCATATCTGACTAACCAGTGATTTGAATAAGAGGTTTAAACAGGAAAATCTTTTTTAAAAAATCCTTGGAAGTATCTATTATCAGACAGGCAGGCCCTTACTTTTTTCAAATAATTTTAATAAATGTTAAAAAGTCCCTTAAACTCTATGGCCATGATTTAGAGTAAAATAGTGGATTATGGAAATGATTCTGCTTATTACCTTACTTTTCAGAGCATGTGTATACAAATAACATTTATGTACATCATAGTATGTCCACCCCTGTCTCTAATTTTTCCAAAGATTGAGATTTTTTCAGTTCACCTGGGACCATAAAATGGATTTTTGGCAGTATAACTGGTTGACTCTTATTTCAAATTCAGCTAACTGGATAGTTTGTTGGTCACATAGTTATCATCCATTCCCTACCATCCTCATTCTCTACTTGGCAGCCAACCACTTTCTGCTGGGGATCCATGAGGTTGGAGGGAACCTGATTTCACCCCCATCTCCAGAGGTGGGACCTGTAGTATAAGCTGAGCCAAAAGGAATCTTCCATTTTTCTGGACATAGACATTGGTTACAGAGTAGGCATGTGACCTTAGGGGGCCCAATCGGAATGAATCTTCAGATTTTCCTTGAGAGGCCTGAGCAGGGAAGCTCTCTCTTCCCTTTTGGACTAGAATGAGGAAGTAGCAGCTAGGAGAGCTGCTGGAAGCCACAGAGGACCTTAAGGGAGTAAGTCTGAGAATTTGACACCAAGAAGGGCAAAGTGAAGAGCTGGAAAGAAATCAGATTCTTGGTGACATTGTTGAGCTACTAGATCAAGACTTGCCTGAAGCCAGTTACTTATCTGTACCATTTTCAGTTACTTGAGCTAGCAAATTCACTTAATGGTTTAAATCATATTGAGTGAGTCTTTCTGTTACTTGCCTAATATAATTTATAGATGATGTATTGGTATACAACTTAACAGTTTACAAATCACATTATGTTACTTCATTTTCACTTCTCCACAGGGATGTTCAGAAAAGCTGTTATTCCTCTCATTTTACATGAAGAAAGGGACTGTGAAGGCATTGCCCTAGGTTACACAGATGGTTAAGTAGGAACGTCACATGAGGATAGGAATTACGTACACATTCTGAAGTGGAATTCTCAGTGTCTTTTCTGTACTTGTCAATTGAATATGGCGTTTGTTGAATGAATAATAAACTGAAGGACGGAACTGAATAGTAAAAAAGTAAAAACCTTTGTTTTAATTATTCATTCAGTTTTCCAACAAATATTTACCAAATGCTTACTACGTATTGTATTTAATTTGTATTTGTGCTAGCAGCTCTAGTGCAAAAGAAAAAAGAAAAAGAAGAAAATTGTTGATGTCTTTAAGATTGTTTTGCTCTTTTAAAAGTTTCAGCAGTTAAGAGATTATGTATATTTAAAGTCCTGCAAAGGTTTGGGGGGGGAGGATCCCTTTGTCTTAAAATCTTCTCTTTTCTGTTGCATGTATGCACGGTTTCTGCCTCGTTGACCTTGAGAATGGACTTCTCAGGTAGAAAGCCATGTGCACAGTTGTAAGTGCTCCGTGCAGTCTGAATAACTCACAGATATTGAATTATTGTCTTCTTAATGTTAAGTCTCTCTCTGGCAGCATGTTAGGATGTCCACTCATTCAGATCTCCGGGGGACCATTAAGATCGAATTTTACTATTTTAGTTTGTATCATAGTAGATCAAAAATCCATACTTTGCAGAGAAAGGCAATATATAGATTTGAGACCCTGTCAGAGTTTAGAGTAACAAGAAAGTAGAAGGAAGATCACCCTGTGGGGATGATCTAACTAACCAAGTAGTCAGGAAAAGAGTCTGAATTGTAATTCCCCAGGGATAGAATGTGGAACAGAATGAAGACACCAAGCAGTGCAACTCCTTCTATCTCATAGAAACCTCAAAGAAACCTAAACTCACAGAATCAGTAGCTGAAAATGTTTTCACAATTTAAAAACTCAGCAAGGGTCTGTTTCCTCTTTTCGTGTCCTGCATGAGAGCAGAGAAGAGGAGAGAAGTTCCTCTTGGATGCGTTTTGGAGGTCAGGTTTGGGAAGGGCAGCCCTGGGCAGTGGAGAGAACAAAGGCTCTCGACTGAGACTGAGCAGGGTTCAAATCCCACCTCCAACAATTCTGGCAAGTTACTTAATTCTTCTGAGTTGCCTTTCCTCACCTGGAAAACAGTGATAATATTGACCTTAACAGGGGGTTACAGCAATTAGAAACATGTATAAAGCAACTGGCATATACCAGGCCCATAGGAGGAGATAACAGCTGTTATTTTGTACTTTTTATATAAGTAGGACAAACTTGGACTCATTAAAAAAGTGTTGTCACACTTATTTCTTGCTTTTCTTGAAAGGAAAAAAAAAGACGTATCTTCAAAAGTGTCCAATAGCACAGAAAGGAAAGAAGCATGAAATGAAAGAACACATGGTACTTACCAGAGAATCAACATTTCTTACTCAAAATTCAATCACGGCTGCATAATGAGAGTGGAACACTGCCCTCTTGTATCTCTCATTGCTAAATTTACTAACAGTCATCTGAAAGAATGGGGGAGGCTTTTGTTCACATCCTTGAATACCATTCGAGATGTCTCATGTTTCTGAAAATGTCCTGCAGGACCTTGAGCAAACGAACAATAAAAGAGATGGATGACTGTGGATTATTCAGAAGGTTCTCGGCATCCTTTCAGAAACTTTAAAAGCCGCTTCTTAACTGTTCACTCATAAACTTGGTGCTGTTTCCCCTTAAGTAATGTCTCTCGTCTTTGAAGTTGAGTCCATGATAGCTGTCAAAGGCACGATTTATCCCTGTTAAGGACCAAAGGAGGAAGCAAAATGGTGGGTGGCTGTTGGCTCTTGCTGTCGCCCCCTGGGGTGATGGATTCTGAGCACACTGAAGGTGTGCAAGGCTAGGGTGCTGGGGGGAGGCAGCACGGAACAGAGCCCAGAACAAGTGCGGTGGGGCAGCCTCACTGACCATGTCTGATCTATTCTAATCTGCACTGTTCTGATTAGAGAAAATAACAAGATGAAAGTTTGCAAATATTGTGAAATGGAAGTGGCAGTCTTGCGTGATACTAATACATTTGGCACAAGGTTTATGGGGAATCAAAGCCACTTAGGAATTATGAGTTCTTTTCAGCTGAAATGTGTGATAATTAACCACTTCTAATTTTTTAAGTTCTAGAATTTGAATTTTGCTGTTTTTTTCTTTTGATAGCACATGAAGTTAATTCTGTAATATTCTAAAGGTATTTATAAAGTGTCACTGACATGTTTGAACAATCCCAAATGCTTCCCTGTACCCAGCTTCGGAAACTTGAGTGAGCTTATTGGCCACTAAGAATTAGGGAAACTGACAGTTGGAAATTCTCACTTCTCTTTCAAGGTAGAAGAATTCTCCAACCTTGCACTTCTATGTCTCACTCCTTTTACGTCCTGAATTTGGTAATAATTATGTACACTGCTATATCATTTAATACTTTTCAGCACATGTTTATTTACAACATAACAAGCAGAGGAATTTCCTTATTTTCACTTTTTGGAGGGAAAATATTGATGTTCAAAGAAATTAACCAACTTGGATAATGATCAGCTTATAGAATCATTGAGTCTAGAGGTGAAACCACACATATTAGATACAAGTTGCAAAGTAAGTTTGATGTAAATCCAATTTTTAAATGTCAAAAATGACATTATAAATATTTTGAAAGAAAATGAAAAAGATTATTGTTATCATTTAAGAACTTTATGACTTCCAGGACAAAAGTTATAATGGAAAGTATTGTTAGGTTTGAGTACTTAAAAACACACATGTGCAGGGACACGTGGGTGACTCAGTCGATTAAGCATCCGACTCATGATTTCGGCTCAGGTCATGATCTCAGCTCAGGTCATGATCTCATGGGTCCTGAAATCAAGCCCCGCATCCAGGCTCTGCACTCAGTGGGGACTCTGCTGGAGATTCTCTCTCTGCCTCTCCCCCCACTCTTGCACATGCCTGCTTGTGCTCTCTCTCTGTCTCTCTCTCAAATAAATAAATAAATCTTTAAAAGAAAAAAAAAAGAAGGATCTCCCAGGTGGCTCAGTCGGTTAAGCGTCTGCCTTCAGCTCAGGTCATGATCCCAGGGTCTTGGGATCGAGTCCCGCATCAGGCTCCCTGCTCTGCGGGGAGTCTGCTTCTCCCTCTGCCGCCCCCCCGCTTGTGCTCTCTCTCTCTCTCTTGCTATCTCTCTCTCTGTCAAATAAATAAATAAAATCTTTTTAAAAAATAAGAAAAAAAACTTTATTTTACAAATGAGGACACGGAGGCAGAAAGAGGGAAGACCTTGCCCAAAGTCACACAGTTAGGAAGGCAGAGTGTGGGTTCAAAGCCAGGTTCTGTGGCTCCAGACTGCCTCATCTTAACTACGAACCCTGCTATACTAGGTGGAGAAGTGCGCTTTGTGTGCTCACTTCACATGGTGAAAGCTTGGCGGGGTGGGGGATGCACGTTGACCAGCTTTCAGTGTTTATCTCTGGGTGGGAGGATTATGGGGAAAAGCTTCTGTTTATTAATTAAAAAAATTAAATCCAATATATTCTGATTTTTCTGCACTTCACACATATCACTGGGTGGTAATGAATTACAAGGTTTGCGAAGTTGTCAGAAAGGGTGAGGAAATACTCATTCTCCCCCTTGTTCCACTGCTTTGGTAATTTACAGGCCAAAATAGGATTAAGGAAAACCAGCTCAGCTTCCCGAACCTCCGTCTCTGCTAAACCCTTGATTGTAAAGCCTCACAAAGGCACAAAATGTGGTGTGTTGTTGTTTTTTTTTTTAATTTTATTTCTTTCTGAACATTCTGTGCCTGTCATTTTTTTCTTCTAAAAGGATTACTGAGCTGAGCCCAGCATTCCAAAGTCCTGACGTTCAGACCAGGAGCTTGGCCCCTCTTCCCACTGCTGTCAGCCCAGCATTGCCAAGATCCTTGTTATTTCTGCTCTGTGTTTTCTCACAATCCCAGAGGATCTTGGTGAGAGGAAAAGTCTCTCTCTCTTTTTTTTTTCTGATTCAAATCATTCTGGCTTTTGAGATTGTAACAAATATCCAGGGGCCTAGAAATAGTACAGTGTTTCCCGGTATTAGATCTTTAAAAGAGAGAGAACACACTAGGGGTGGCTTTTTCGAAATCTGTGTCAGCTTTATCAACTTGAAGGTGGGCCTGATCAGATTCCTCCAGTAACACCAGTGATGTGACTGGTGATTCTGAGGGTGGATATAATTCTCTGGGGTTGACCCAGTGCCCTGCCCTGTACAGAGTGCTTTGCCCACACTATTCTACCGACCACTCCTAACAGGAATGGGAGGGAGATAAGAGCATCCCCACTTCTTGCAGGGTTCTGTGGTCTAGTCCCTCCCGTGCAGTCAGAGCTCAGAAGTGGAAGAACCAGGATCTTAACCCTGGTCTGTCCAAGTTCAAAGTCTGTCCCTGACCATCTAGGTCAGAGTCTAAGACTAGAGGGAACTGTCAACGAATGAGGTTGAGGGTCCACTTTCCATTCCCTCACCCACCGTAGAAAGCACCAAGGCCACGGGGCTCACCCAATGTTCATGGAATGAATGAATGACTGGGTGAACAGAACCACCACCATCTTGCCAAAGAATGTGGAAAATGGACATTAAGTACTTTTTTTTATTCGAGAGAGGGACTTGGGGGATGGAGGGTCTGGGTTTGGGAGGTGGCTTTTATTCTCTTGTGGTGTGGAGTCTCGTACATGGAGGTGGGGGGTCCTCTAAGCTCTGGAGAGGTAGTGGGGCCCAGTGTTGCCTGGAGAACAGGGCGCCGCACCAGAGAGGAACCCCTGACTCTAGATGCCACCAGGGACTGGTACTGTTTCTCTGTAAAGGGCTAGACAGTAAATATTTTAGGTTCGAGGGCCAGACAGTCTCGATGGCAACTCTTGCAGTGGTGTGTCAGCAAATGAGTGTGTCTGTGTTCAATAAAACTTTATTTACAGACACTGAACTTTGACCTTCATATAATTTGTATGTGTCACGAAATATTACTCATCTTATGATTTTTTCCAATTATTTAAAAAAAATATTCTTAATCACAAGTGTACAGAAACAGGTGTCAGGCAGGACTCGGCCTGGGGACCGAAGTTCGCCCATCTAGCTCCGGAGTCAAAGCCAACGGGAGGAGTGAACCTTTCCATCTAGGATGTGAGCTCAGCCATCTGGGGGAGGATGGGGTTTATGAAAAGTGCTCCTCTGTTGTACCATCTGTGTAAGTTTGGGCAAACAACTGGAGCTCTTTGCGTGCCTCTATTTCTCCTTCCATAAAATATGAATGTGAAGGGGCGCCTGGGTGGCTCAGTCGGTTAAGCATCTGCCTTCGGCTCAGGTCATGATCTCAGGGTCCTGGGATCGAGCCCTGCATCGGGCTCCCTGCTCAGGGGCAAGCCTCCTTCTCCCTCTCCCTCTGTGATCTTTTTCGCTTTCACTCTCTCAAATAAATAAATAAAATCTTTAAAAAAATACCAATGTGGAATATGAATAGTCCCTAGCTTGGAAGATTAAATGAGATAATCCTTTGAAGGCACTTAGAACAGAGAAGTTCTCGCTGACTGCTAGCCATCATCATGATGGCTGAGGTCACGGCTGATGCTGTAATGAATGCAGGTGGATGCGAAATCCCAACAACGGCTTGACATATTTGTTTCTTCCAGGGAGCAGCAGTGATTTGGAAGGTATTATGGGGTTCACTGGGTCCATCTCCTGGCCCTCCCAGGCTGCTCACTTTGGAGTAAAAGTGTTCAGAGTTGGGTGGGCTCTCAGGCCTTCTAGTGCAACCTCCCATCCCAGGTGGGAATCTTCTCTCCGGCCACCATTACAGAGTCAGCTTTTCAACTGCATCCAACCCTGTTCAAAGTTCTGGAGATGCCCTTGGTTGTCTCCTGTGTCTAACCAACCCTTCTCTTCCTGGACTTCAACACCCTCCATCCTGACGCTGTCCCCCACATCTGGCTGTCCTCATGTCCTCCTTCTTTCTTCTCTGTGTTTTCTTCCATCCTCTCTCCCAGCAGTTAGTAAACACTTGTAACTGGCTTGATTTGAGGTCCCTGGAGGCGGTGAACAGGTCCTCGGCATCTTCACGTCCCAGGCACTTAGTGCACACAAGGATCTAACTAGCTTTTGGAGAATGGCGTTGCACCTTTGTCCTTATACGTGGTTCTGAGTAGACCTGCTCTTCTCCAGTCATTGGCACTAAACGCTCCCTGTGGTAGCTGCTACAACATCCTAACCCACATTCTCCTCAGTGCCCTGACAGCAATCACAGAGCTTTAACCAAAGGGCCAAAGAACGTAGCAGGACTGGCCTGGGGAGGCTTCCCTGTGAACTCTGCTACCAAGAGGGAGTGTTTATTTGGGCAGAAAGGAAGCAGTGAACTCAGAGAATAACACAGCCAGAGCCCAATGAGGTAAGCACAGAGGGAAAGAAATAAAATTTTCCATTCTAGTTCAGCCATGACTAAAGTTGTCAGGAATCAGTGCAATAACGACGAATTTGAACTGATTTGCATGGGTAAATCTCTTTGCAAATCTGGGCTTTTATTTTCCCATATGTTCCTACTTTAGCTTTCATAAAACTTCTGCAGACATAATCGCGGAAAAAATGATCTGAAGCATGTTCAGTATATTTTGGTTCATTTATTTAACAAACACTCAATAGTACATATTATGTGTCAGGTACCATTCTAAGAATTTTATATATAACCACAACATGATGCTGCCTCTCATTCATTTATTCATTCGTCAATAAAAATAAATTAGATATATTCTGTGGAACCACATTGTGCTAGGAATAAAAAGGCTCAAGATACAGTCACCACCCCCCCTTGGTTTTAGTGGGAGAGACAAACAAGTAAATCAATAACACAACACCTGTAATTAGGGTGTACACAGCATATATCATTTGTCCTGGGGACTGGGAGGAAGGGCATGTAACTTAGCCCTGAGGAGGTGATGTTCAAACTGTGTCTTCAAAAGTGAGTGAGGGTCTGGGAAGGGAAGAGGGCCAGTGGAGCAGAAACCGCCTATGCACAGCTTTGAGGAAAGTCAGCCCACACCTTCAGGGAGCTCTGAGCCGTATTCCACAAGCTTACAGCAAAGTATCTGAGGTTGAGGAGGGGTCTCAGTCTGCCCGGACTGCCATAACAAAATACTGAAGATTGGAGGCTTAGCTAGAAATTTATTTTCTCACAGCTCTGGAGGCTGGAAGCCCAAGATCAAGGTGTGAGCAGTTGAGGTTTCTCCTGAAGTCTGTCCCTTTGGCTTATAGATGGCTGCCTTCTAACCATGTCCCCACCTGGTTGTCCTTTTGTGCAAGCGTGTCTGGTGTCTCTTCCTCTACTTAGAGTGACATCAGTTGTATTGGATTAGGGCCCACCCTAATGGCCTCATTTTAACTTATTCACCTCTTTAAAGATCCTGTCTCCAAATACAGTCACATTCTGTGGTACTGGGGGCTAAGGCTTCAGCATGTGACTTTGGGGGATGGGGAGGCATAATCCATCCATAAGCCACGAAGAGGAGGGATCGAGGGGGCTGAGGCTGACATGGCGGCTGCTGGAATAGTCCAGGGGAAAAGTGATGGAAGGCAAAGTGAGCAACAGGCGTGAGGATAGGAAGAGAGCGATAGATCCCTGAGGTTTGTGGAGGGTGCCCCTGCACACGGAGGCGCCAGCTGGCTGGGGAGGAGGGACAGCGGGGGAGGGCGTGGGTGGAGGGAGGAAGTGAGAGAGTGAGTCTAGGATGACGTTGAAATTCTGAGCAGAAGGATGGGGATGCCTCCCTGGAAGGAGGAACAGGGGATAGGGAGCACATCTGGAGGTGGGAGGAAAACAGTGAGTTAAAGATGCCAGTGGAAAATCACAGGGAGAGGTTAGCCAGCAGTTGGGTCCATTGGTCTGAGAATCTGAAAAGAGGCTAGCCCGGAGCTTGAGATTTGAGGTCATTGGAGCCAAGGATTTAAACAGAGTCATCCAGGGAAAGGGAAAATAGTCAAGGACAGAACTCTGGGACTCGGAAAAAAGGAGTGGCCTGAGATGCGGGGGGATGACCAGGGGAAGCCAGAGAGCTGGCGCTGATTTAATGAGGGTCTATGTGCCGAGTGCTGTGATGGATGCCATCTCCTTCTACTGGTACGGAAGTCCCCTGATGTAGGCATAGAGCAGAAACTGAAATAGCACAGACGATGTGCCAGGCACTCTTTGGAGTACTTTGCAGTAGCTCATTAAATCCTCACAAAGCCCTGCTATTTATACACGAGGACACTGAAGCACGTAGGAGTGATGTGCTCAAGATCCCAGAGTAGACTGCAACTCGGGCCCAGCTGATAAGGCACCCAAGTCTGAGCTCCCAGCCATGGTGCTCTTCTGCCTCACCCTACACTGCACCAATTTTAGAGATGAGAAAGTTAAGGATCAGAGAGGTTAAGAAATTTGCTCAAGGTGACATGGCTAGTAAGTGTCAGAGTCTGGTTTTAAACTAAAATGTTTGTACTTTTTGCTATACCGTGCACCTTCTTCACAAACTAAGGGAAGAGGGAATTGCAGGGACAAGTGTTATCTAGTGAGAATGGAACAGAAGGTGTCTCACATCTGGCCACACATAGGCACTGCAGTCAGTTTCAGTGGTGTGATGAGGCAGAAGGTGTAAAGTCTTGAAGAGTGGATGACAGGCAAGGAATTTAAATTATGCTTTCAGGAAGTTTGACTATCAAGATAAGAAGGGAGACGGGAAAGTAGCTAAAAAGAAAAGTGGGATGTAAAAATGTTTAAAAATTATCTTTTGGTTAAGAGGGAGAAACCTGCAGGTATTGGCATGCTGACAGGAAATCCAAGAATGGGGGTAGAGGTGGTGGAGCACTGGTTCTCAGTCTGCTGTGAGTTTGGTTAATGTGAATCAGGTTCTCTAACTTTGGACTTCCACTGAGAAATTGAGCCGATAAGCTGGTGATGTTGCCAAAGCACAGCCACCCCAGTGGGGGCACATGGGGATGGTCCACATCTTTACTTTGCCTAGCTTTACCTGCAGACATAGCCCCAGACTCATCAATGGGTGACTGTTCTGCTATAAAAAGTCTCCAAATCTGAACACTAACATCACAGCTAACCTGTTAGTTTCACTTGTAATCTAAGACATACAAATGTAAATACCAGGAGGTACCATACACCCAGTACCGAAGATTTAAAACCATGAGAATTCCCTGCTGGTGAATAGACAATTTGGTACAATTCTTTTGGAAAATAATGGTGCATGTTTCAATAACCTTAAAACATTTTCATATCACTTATCTCAGTAATTCCATTTCCAAGACTCTGGATACAGAAACAAGCTAAAGTGCAAAGATGTTCATTGCAGCATTGTTTACAATAAGGAAAACCTGGGAACAGTTTGAGTAGTCATGAGTAAAGACATGTCCACACAAACCGTAATAATTCCTCTTGATGGGGGCGCCTGGGTGGCTCAGTCGTTAAGCGTCTGCCTTCCGCTTATGTCGCGATCCCAGGGTCCTGGGATCGAGTCCTGCTTCGGGCTCCCTGCTCAGCGGGAAGCCTGCTTCTCCCTCTCCCACTCCCCCTGCTTGTGTTCCCTCTCTCACTGTCTCTCTCTCTCTGTCAAATAAATAAATAAAATCTTAAAAATAAATCCCCTTGATGGAAAATAACCTAGTGGCTTCAAATACTACATACAAAGACAATTTTTGATACTTGATATACATATGGTGTTAAGTGAGAAAAGCAGAATAACAATTCTACAGTATGTACACAACATAAATAAGCCAACAGTATAAAAAAGACTGAAAGTATCTTCACTCGCAGTGATTATGTTTGTTTGGTTGGGTCTTTGATAATGAAAAAGATACTGAACAGGAAAAGATCTCTATAGCTCTCCACTGATTAGCAATGGCTGACATTACAATGAATTTTTTTTTCCCATTCACTTTTTCATACTATTCTTTGGCATTTTGGTAGTGCATAAATTATCCATAAAGAAATGCAGGTGTTTTACTGAAAATGCATCAAATGAAAACTCTAGATAACACACTAGGAAAGCATCTTTAGAATGTTTTTATTATGCTTGACACCATTTTTCTGTATAAAACAATACACACTCATTTGGAAAATGTAGAAAAATTGTAAATCAGAGAACTATGAAGAAGCAAAGAAAATTTTCATTTAATCCTTCTATTTAGATAATAAATGTTGATATTTTACTTTAATAAGGAAACAGCTTTTGGTGGGAGAAACTGCTATGTTCATCTAAACAAATTGCATATAACTGTGACATAAAGCTCTCATGCTACATTTTACCCCTCAACAAAGCCAAATCATCCACAAACAGCATGGGTTTAAGGATGATCAACAATGTTGAGCTTAGTCTTTGTGGGTCTTGGTGGGGTTCTGCAGTGGACCTGCCCTCATTAACCTTACTAATCAGAAAAGCAACTTCTGTAGCTGTTGCCCTTGTTGAGTAAATCAGAGACATGCTATAAGCAAAATACAGCTAGAATTCATCAATAAGTCTGGACGTGGTGCCAGAGGACCAGCTGGGCTGATTCCGGCATTCTTCCCTGTTACTTGAGGATAGGACCAGCCTCTTGTAAACCTCAAAAATTAAACCAGGAAGGTTATCAAGCAGTAGATGAGTTTATTCTGGCATCGTGAGGAATTGCAATTCGAGACAAGCAAACTATGGCAAACCATGGCCAAGTACAGAGAACAAGGGAGAGGGACTTGCTTTCATAGAGGAAAGGAGGGGATTGGGAGGGGTGTTTTTGAATGACAGTTCACTGGAGGAAATAAAAAAAAACGTTCATTAGAGGAGAGTGAGAGTTTGGGGTTGTGGTGTCTTCTCATTGGCTGGGTTTGTTGCCGGGCAAGGAGAAACTCTTACTTCCTCCTGCCACGGTATGGAAAGTAAGTGTCTTCCTGATGGGGCATATAAAGTAATAAATGGTATGAGTGGTACCTGTAGAAGAGCTCCCCCTTCCAGTTTTCCTGACCCCATTTTGAATGAGGTTTTCCTTTACTCATTTTCACTGTCTATACTCCCCTTAATCTTCAGCAAACTGCTGGCCCTAGAATATAGCAGGTGCTCAATAAACATTTATGGAAGTAAACTAAAGGCTTGGGCTCAAATTCTTACCCTATCACTTATCAGCTAGATGCTCCTATCCATTTCTTTGGTTTTAACCCCTGTCTTTGAGCTCATCAGTTTCAAATTTCAATTATTAACCTTGTCTTCTCTCCAAAACTCCAGACCCAGCTAATTAGCTGCCTCCTGCACTTTTCCACTTGGTTGTTCCATAAGTGGCTCAAAATCTATATCATCTGTATCAGTACCCCAGTGAGACACTAAATGTCTCTCTCTGCTCCTTTGTCCTTCTCTTCCCTCTTCCATTTATTTGCTCATAAAATCCTGCTGGATTCTAGTTCAAAAATCTCCCAAATTCATCCTGTTATCTCCGTCCCCACAGCTGCTGTGTGAATTAGTTCAGACTCTCATTATATCTTACCTGGATTGTTACATCAGTCTCCTACCTAGTCTCTTTGCCTCCAATCTTCCTGTTTTAAAACATCTTCTACGTGACCATAACCAAAGGTGTCTATCCAGGCTCAGGCATAATTATATCACATCCTTCCTTCAAAACATTCAAGAATGTTCAAGAATCTAAATTCTTAGACAACTCAGAGAGCCTATCACAATCTGGCTCCAACTTCCCTTTCTGGCCTCATCTCTTATAAAACTCACCCCTCTCACCCTAAATAGGCCTTGTCTGTTTTAGCCATACAGAATTCCCATTCTTCCCCCAATAGACCATACTTTCTCCCTTTGCATAGATTAATCCAGGATCTTCTCTCCCAGCTTCTTATCCATGATGTTCCTTCACCTGGGAGCTCCTATCTTGTATTCAAAGTCCAGCCCACTTGTCACCTCTTCTGAGAACCCTTCCTAGGGCCTCCCAGGTAGAACCAACCACTCTCTTGACCCTGCTCTCATAGTACGTAGTCAGTATACCTATTATATCACTCCTCTTGATCTCTTTGGGAGCAAGAATGAATGCCCCAGTAGAGTGTGATGGTCTACAGCTGGTGCCATGTCTGTCCCTGTGAACACAACCCCAGCCTCTGGGTGTCGCCTAGAGCCTCAGCCACTCCACACCTATCCTCTGCGCAGTGGTCCGCAGGCTTCACTTTGTGAGAGAAGCCCCCTGGGCGCTTGTTTCACGGGCACATTCTCCCTTCCTCCCCACAAAAGACTGATTGAGTCATGGTCAATGCATCTTGGGTGAATTAGATTTGTTCAGAGAGACTCAGCAATGGGGACTGATCCTGGGGCAAAGGGACCCATGTCTGGAGAAGGGAGTGAATGGAGTTCATATATATTCTGGGATTGCAACAAGATCTGACAGAAAGGCTCTTCACTCAACTTGATTAAACCTATGCGGGGGTCCATGCTGGGTGCACGCAAGGATGAATTAAAAATATCCTCTAAGTTCTAGTCAACTTTTAGGATCCAGTTTTGTGTCCTAATTACTGTACTTCAGGAAGCCTCCCCAGCTCCTCAAAACTGGGCTCACTTGTCCCCCCATAAATCCAGGTTTATCCTCAGCAGAGCTTTATATTCAGTGCATGGCAGCTGCTGAAATGTTGTCTACCCTCTATAACCACACTGTAAGTTAGGCAAGGACAGGGCCTGTGCTTAGTCATCCTAGTCTGCCCAGAATTTACCTATTGGCGGCTCCTAGTAGCTATTTCAGAAACAGTTGTTTAACTAAATCGAATGAAATAGCCCTTTCACACCTCAGGAGACCGAGCGCATTCAGTATGTCCATAGAATGAGTACATAGCCGGCACTCCAGCATGTATCGACTGACTCAACAAACAAACATATTCGGGGCACTGGGGAGCTCAGCCTACGCGGTGGAGGGTGGAGGCGGGCGAGAGGCAGGAATGCCGGGTCCCTTCCGTGGTCCCCACTACTCTGTGTACTGAGGCCGGTGGCCCACGTGCAGGAGAAGCAAGCCGAGGCAAAGAGATGAAATCCACGGTGGATTCACGAAGGCTTTATGGAAAAGTGACATGATGATCAGTGGAATTTCCACATGGAAACGGATCCAGGGAGAGGAGTGAAAATGCAGGGTATGGTGTGGAGGAAAAAAAAGAAAAGAAAAATTAAAACAAGCTGGGAGGCCGTGGTGGGTAACTGACTCCACATCGGGGTGCAGAAGTCCGCACGGCCGGCAGACCCCTGGGCCCCAGGCGGGGAGAGCCGGGGCGAGGGACGTGCCACGCTCGCATCGGTCCGCAGAGGTGTGGGGTCTAGCGCGCGGGTGTTTGCTCCCCTCTCCCCCGAGGCCAAGCGCAGCAGTCCCCCGGGCCGACCGTCCCCACCCCGGCCCCGGCGGTGTCGGCCAGGCGGGGGCGGGCCCAGGCCCGGGTGTGGAGCCGCGGACCCAAGGGGGATGAGTAACCCTCGGCGGCGAGCAGGCGCGGCAAGCCCCGAGCGTGCCAAGTTCCAGCCCGACGCGAGCTCGGCCCGGAGCATCCGGGGTCGTGCCCGAGGCCCGGGAGGGGCGGGCGGCCGCACCCAGGGCGGATAAAAGGGCGGCGCGGCGCGGGACCCGCTTTCTCCACGCCGGGCCTGCGGCGCTGCTCGCGGGCGGGCACCTGACGCCAGAGGCAGGCGCGCGAGGCCCTGGGCACCGCGGGCAGGGGCATGGCGGAGGTGGCGCGCGCGCCGGCCGCGCGGCCGAGCCTGACCTCCATCTCGTCGGGGGAGCTGCGCAGCCTGTGGACGTGCGACTGCGAGCTGGCCCTGCTGCCGCTGGCCCAGCTGCTGCGCCTGCAGCCCGGCGCCTTCCAGCTGCGCGGCGACCAGCTCTTGGTGTCCGGCCCCGGGGGACCCGCGGCAGCGCGCGGCGGCTTCAACGTCTTCGGCGACGGCCGCGTGCGCCTCGACGGGCAGCTCTACCGCCTCAGCAGCTACATCAAGAGGTGGGTGGCCTCGCCGGGTCCCCGCAGAGGCCTCCACCCCGCTGTCGTCCCCGGGAGCCCCGGGGGGCCCCGGCTTCCCGCCACCCCCCTCACCTCCTCCCCGTCCCCGCCGCTGGGAACCCCCGCCGCCGGGAACCCCCGCCCCCCTTCATGCCACTTCTAGGTTTGCCTCATTGCTAACGTCACCTGGAGGTGCACAGCTCCCCCAGCCCTGGCCTTTTCTGCCCTTTGCACTGACATCTTGCAGCTGCCGCTTGAAGCCGCCCAGGAGGGCATCAGGGCAGGCGCGTGGCGTAGGGCTGGGTGGGGAGCTCGTAACCCGCGGGTGATTTTCCCTTTCTGGCTCCTTAACTGGGTCAGATGAGCTCAAATGGAGACACACCCTTCAGGGGGTGTTTGCAGAGGAGAGACTCACGCCCTGGCTTTGGATTTGTGGGGAGGGGAGAGGCTGCTCAATTCTGTGTATTACTGGCTTGATCCAGTGAGGAGACCCAGTGGAAAAGCGTGCAAAAGTTCAAAGTTTCCCGTCTTTGGCGTGCCTTCGTTTTCAAAAAATAATGAAATAAACCATGTCTGAGAAAGGAACAAAGCCTGGTATGAAGTCCAACCCAGGGCCATGTGGGCTGTGATGTGGGCAGGCGAGTTCTGGGAAAATAGGTCCAATGAGGGTAGCTTCCAGGATCCTGGCGCAGAGCTGGACCCAAACTTAATTTGATGGCGTGTGTCCAGGATGCTTAGCTGTTGTGTCCAAAGCGTCAGAAGCATTTCTTAGCAAACTTGCAGCCAGCAGGCTGTAGTCCATCTGAAGCAGGCTTTGATCATCATGGGATAAAGGAAGAGGGAGCTTCATGCCTGATTCTACATGGCCTCATGCCTTGCAGAGGTCATCCTGTACTTGTGTGTGTGTGGGTATGTGTGGGGGGGATGTCTTATACTTGTGCTGTGGGACGAACTGAGCTTCGGGAAGCCGGCAATGCAGTCTAGAGTTTGAATCAGAGCTGCGTAAGCTTGCCAGCTCTGAAGATATAAAGTCTTCACTACTGGGAATGACAGCAGTGCCGTGGTACCCTGTAGGTGGGATGGAACCAAAAAGGGCAAGCAAACAAAATGAGATATTTAAAATGCCTTCTTCAAGGCTGCTGGGAAAAACGTTGCTTTTCCACACAAAGATAGTGAGGGCTTTGAATGCCTGAAAAACCATTCTGCCCCAAGAATTTCTCCCTTTCTTAGTGAAGAAAGTGCCCCCTCCGCATAAGCAGGGGATGATGGGAGGAACTGAGTTAGAAATCATATTTGCAAAGATTAAAAAAAAAGTTAACCATTGTATTTGAAAACAGAGTATGAAAAATTAAAATGTCCAAAATTAATTGAAGCCATAGGTTAGGCTTTTGACAGAGCCAGCTCCCTCAATCTTAGCAAGCAGTGCGGCAAAATTGAAAATGATGTTGAAGTCTGGTTATTAAATTCTCGCTTTGAACACCTCCTACACAAAAGACTATTAAACAGCAGTGGTCCCCTGGCAGTTTAGAGTCCAAAATAAACAATGACCAGACCAGAATGCAGTGAAGATGCAACAACAAGCTTCTCATTGTCAAAGCGGTTGAGTGAGGGCCTTTGGACCCTGGGACATAGCAAGGAGCATCTGAGACTAATCTGGGTGATAGAAGGAACGATCTTTCTTTCAGGGGACAATGCCGCGGCAGGGGAAGTAGGCTTTTATAGGTGGGTGTACAGTCCTGAAGGGTGAACCTGATCTGGATGGAGAGAGCCTTCTAGAAGGGAGGAAAGACTGGGTTGAGGGCAGCAGTGAGAGGTTTTGTCTTCATGGATCAGAAAGTGGGCGCACAGTCAGAATGCAGACATCAAAGTTGCCTCCTTAGATCTGCCAAATTTACCCAGTTGATTTGGCTTTGGGGATAGCATACAGCTTCCTCTCTCAGAACATTGCTCCAAAGCAGTGATTCATTCCCTCCATCCCTCCCTTCCTTCTCTTTCCTCCTCCCTCTCTCCCTTCCTTCCTTCCTTCCTTCCTTCCTTCCTTCCTTCCCTTCTTTCCTTCTGTAAGCTTTGGCCAGTTTTACTAAAGAAAAACTGCATGGTTTTCTTTTAACTAGTCTGTTCTGGCACAATTCTAAAGATGACAGAATCACCTGGATCAATGATAGCCAGCGTGCGTTATTTATTTTCGGCATGCTATGCCCCATTCAACATTATTGCCACTGCCATGCTGGACAGCAGTTTTGGCCAACAGGGCACAGTACTCTCCTTGACTTCCTCGAGGTTGGGCCGTTGTTGTTGAGGATGACCAGTTTCGCTTTGCCTTGTCAGTCATCATAGTCGGCTTGTACCCCAGCACATACTTCTCACTTTTTATGTCCAGTTAGGACCTAGAGTTGATGGACTCCAGCAACTTTTTCATCTTTTCTGCGGCCACCATATTCCTACCTTAGGTGTGGGATGGCCTCCAACCAGGAACAGCTGCCAAGATGGCCAGGGAATGAGAAAGGCAAGCAATGATTGTTAATCATTTTAGACTAATAGAGCTTTTGAGAATTTCTATAGACCATCTCCCCAGAGGTATATATATATGCACTAAGGTTGCTGACCATCCAGGTAGTTTATGAGATACTTGGATCCAGGTTAAGGATCCTTGTTCTATTCATTAATTTAGTTCTTTTTTTTTTTTTTTTTTTTGGTTCAGCAACTATTTTTGGTGTGGGTAAGCTTACAGTGTAAGCAGGATTTCCTTTTTAAGGCCTCAGAAATGTGCACTGTGACTTTCGTGAGGCCCTTTCCTCAGGAAGAGGCTTTGGGCTACTGACCCTGACATTCATGTGATTCACCCATTCAGACAATAAGAGGATGACAAGAGGATGGCTCAACTTACTCAGGTGTGTCGTCTGATACTTGATCGTTTTCGAAATTCGTGCCTACTAAATAAACCTGAGGGAACCTGGGATGGAGCGGGGAGGTTTAGGGATGGCCACCAGGGCTGTAGAGCTCCTGAGAGCCTTCTCGAAAAATCTATTCTAAATTTGGGGGAGTGAATGGTAAGATCTTCCTTGTTATTTTTTTCTTTCAAGCTCAGAATTTCCATCTGTGTTACGAACAAAACCTGCTCGGGATACCGGGGGTAAATAACCATTAAGGCACACACGTTTTTTCCCTGTGACGTGATGCGGCCTCTTAGGGAGCTGTAGAGGCACGTGTTGGGCACGTAGGAATGCCATGCTTCTTCTCAGAGGTCTCCGAGCACGAGAGGATGTTGTTCGGTCATAATAATGGCAGCTGCTCAAGTTCACTCAAGTGGCAGGAATGGCACAAAGTAGTTCACAACTCTTACCTCACAAAAACTTACAAAGTTGGCACGATTGGTGTTTCCCTTCTTTTCCGAGGTGAGGAAATTAGGCCTCAGATTAAACAGGCTACCTTAGCGAGGAGCTGGTGAGTCGTCGAACCAGCCAGGCCTTCCAAGTCGCCTTGGCTCACGGTAAGCCTCTGCTCTCAGCCTCGGAGCTGCAAGGATCTTGGCTTCCTGTAGACAGCAGCCGCCTTCTCACAAGTCTCCTGAGTCGACAAATGACTGGGATTACAGCAGACAGTACGCATCTCATATAATCAGGCCCACAGAGCAAGGAAATCCGGTGGCTGTGAGGAAGCCACTAAAAGCAGAGATGCGAGCTGCTCCTGCCCATAGGTGACCAGCTGTTAGATGGTGACGGGGACACCCGCCGGGAGGTCAGCCACCTGGGGCAGGGGCTGCAGGGGGCCATGGGGAGGGAAAAGGGGCCCAGCTGAGGCGGAGTCAGGGCTGCAGCCTGGGGAGGTCTCCCCCACCCCTGCCCCAGGGAGTGTCGGGCTGTGTCTGCGGGCCCAGGCTCCCCTCTCCAAGGCAACCCGACTGGAGGCGGGAGGCGTGTGACTGGTCCTCTGCCTTGATCCCGGTATCTGAGTCTCAGATTTGGTGACCTGCCCAGGACAGCAGCCCCTCGCTAGGACGTATGATGCTAGTGACGAAGTAACCATCCTTTATGTGTTGAGCTATAATTCACATGGGATGCAGTCTAGAATCAGTGCAGACAAGCATGGGGGCCAGGACCAGACTGCCTAGGTTTGAATCCTGGTTCTGCAGCTTAGTAGCTGAAGGACTTGGAAGATGTCTTAATCTCTGTGAGTCAGTCTCTTCAGGGTGTAATGGAAATAATAGTAGCAACAGCCTTATAGAGTTGTTGTTCAGAATTTAAATTTATAAGGTCCTTAAAGCAGTTACTGGCACATATTGATCGCTTGACAAACATTAGCCTATAATATCATTAAGCAGCCCCATAAGCCAAGTGCCTCACACACATTATCCTGTCTGTTAGCCACCTGATGGGGTACCGTTTGTTAGCCAGATCTTACAGGGGAGGAAATTAATCTGAGCAAAGCTAAAAAAAAAAAACTTGCTGAGGTCACAGAGACAGAAATTGAACCCAGATCTGATGATTCAAAAACCACGTGCCATTACTGCCTTCTTTCCTCAGGAGCCTTGCTCTGGACCTCCAGCCACACTCTGGTCCCCTTCTTACTCTCAGCTCACCTGGTCCCTGTCAGATGCCCGCCTGCAGGCCCCAGCGCAGCCACCCCACAGTCCCCGAGGCTCGGCTAACCCGTGACTCCTGCTGGGGACGCCTCCCTCCTGCATTGGCCCACCCAATGGTGGGACCTTTGGCTGGACAGAACAATCCCTCTTGTCTGTCTCAGCTCAGGAAATGGTTCTAACTCCAGACCCCTCCTGCTTTGCTCTTTCTTATTTAAATAACCAGAACATAACACCTGAATGCAGAGAGCTCTGCATTTCTCTGGCATTTGTATGTTTGAATCATTAACTCCTTTGTAAGCCTCTTAATGGCAGGGACCATGTCTTCGATCAAACTTGAAATAAGCATGCAGTTCTCCCGGGGATCTTATTAAATCACAATTTTTGGGTTGAATAAGACCGGGGAGGAGCCCAGGACTCTGCGGTTTTACCAGCTTCTCGGTGATGTCAGTGCTGATGGTCGAGTGATCATGCTCTCAGCAACAAAGTTTTACCAGTCTATCATTTTATATTGAAATGGTGCATTTTCTTATGTCTTTCTAATAGACTAGATGCTCCTCAAAAGCAAGACTATTTCCTTTTGCTTTTTGTGTCCTCAGTGCCCAGCACACATGCTTCGTGTTTATTGCATGAAAAAGTGGATGCATGAATGCATCATTTCTGCCCCATGATGAGGGGTGGAGCTGGAGTTGCGGGGTGGGGGGGCATGTACTGAGCATCAATAACGAATGAATGAATGAGTAGATGAACATATGTGTCCTTGATTCGAATCACCAGACAGTAGAGTGATAAATCAGAAAATTTTTCTTAATTTCCCTAGAGTTGGGGCAGAAGGAGGGGAGGAAGTGAGAGAAAAGGAGCTGTCTGACAGCTCAGGCTGAGGCCCCACATAAAGCTGTCACGTTAACACTTGAAACACAGCAGGGCCCTCCCGCTTGCTCCCAAGGGCAGAGTGCTTTTGCTTAGTGTCACAGCGAAGGATTATGAAAGCCTAAGCAATTTCTGGGCCTTCTACACAAGGACTGTTCCATATGTGTTCCTCTTTTTCTGGGCTCCCCGCTCCATATTTTTTTAGATGAACACACACATGCACACACACACCCCCTCAGATGGAAGCCATAGGTCTGAATTCTTATTGGCCTCTGAGCATTAAAGCACCAGAGCCAAGGGAAATTTAGGGCAGCTTTGCAGATCATGCCAGAAATGATGTGAAAGCTAAAGGAACCTCCAGAAAAAAGTAGGCATCTCAGAGGGAAATGATCTCTCAGCCACTCCAGATTTGCTAGAAGCAAAAATACAGTGTTTTTTTCTTGGTCTCATCTTCTAGGCATTGCCTTCACTAAGCTTTGCGTTAGCCTTCCGAACTGAAAAACGGAGGAAAGAAATTGGAGCAAGGAAGGAGAAACTCTTGCTCATGTATTTTTCAGATGCTCCTGTTGTCCTTTTTCCTGGTCACTCAGATGAACACAGCCCTGGTTGTGTGTCACGAGTCTATAGAACTTCACCCTATGGCCAGTAGAGTTGGCCAGGATTGAAGATACTAACAATGTTTGTTAAGCAGCTACTATGGGCCCCAGTACATATGTGTCTATTTCTTGGGCTGCCTTGAATCCTCGCACAGAAGGAGATCCTGTTATATCCCTTCTCCAGATGAGGGCACGGGTTCAGATAGGTGAAGTAACTCACTCAACGTCACAGTGAGTTGTGGCTCTGCGGCTGAGTTCACACAGCCAGTCAATTAGGGCATGCATTAGATCTTCTTATTTCGAATCACTAAGCATTGCATCACATTGGTCGGCCTTTCAATCTCTGGACTGAAGCCAGGCATAGAAAGTTTCAGCCTAGAAGCATTTTGGGGCCAGGGTAAAAGCAATGAAGACATGAGGATTTAAAGGAGCTATCTTAAACCCTTTGTTTTTTATCCTGAATAACTTCGGCAAATATAATAAACATCCAGCACACAAGAAGCAGTATTTGCATTAGTAATTCAGAAATATGCATGATTAGAGATGAAATAACTAGTCCCTAAAGTAGTCTGGTAAGGCTCCTCTTAAAACCAGCGATTGAATGTCAGATACTTAAATACCTGTGAGACTTTACAACCAGGTCCTCAGTCTTTTTGTATTTTAGTGACTTACATATCCAAATTTTGTAAGAGTGAATTCCAAAGGAATGCTTGCATTTATTAATTTCACTGGAATTTGAAGGTGTTTAACAACTGTTCCATCACTGGTAGGCTGGGAATAATGAATTAAGAAGGTATTTCTTATTTGTGACCTGGTTTAAACAGAGAGTTCATTAAGTAGGGATCTTGTTACAATCTCTTGTCTGTAAATTCTGTTACAGAGCTCTCTTATAAATAGCAGCATTTTCACACATCTGTGGCATCGTGATAACTGACATGCTCTGTGGTGATGTATACAGCCCCGTTAACATCCTAAAAATGCCTCTAAATCATCAAAAGAAGATTAAATTATGTGGAGCATAGTTTTATTATTCAGGGCATCTTATTAAATTCGGACTCCAGAAAGGAGGACTCATGTATAGGTTATGCATTAAACTCAGTGTGTGGCTATCCAGAAGCCCCCCCTGTCTCCCCTGGCCCGGCCCCCCTTCTCTGATCATGAGAAACAACAACTCTTGGAGCCCCAAAGCATTCCAAACAAAACCTTCCACAGTATTTTGGGGAAAACTGATTACTTTCCCAACCAGTGGTCATTTCTAAATTGAGATTTTCATCCTTTTCGTCAGAATAAAATCGTGGATTCGTCAGAATAATATCGATGGTCGCTCAGATTGGATGTTGACTGGTCTCAAAGGTCTCAAAGCAGGTACTGTGCTGTCATTTGCAACATCAGAATAGTAATTGGGATGGCAGATTTTCCAGACATGCTGTACATCAATGCCATGTGCATGCCCTAGAGAATGACACTCAGACCATGGATATTGAGAGCAGAGGAGTCACCCTGAGGAAAATATGAAATGTTTAAGTGACTATAAATTAACTCCATGGCAAACAAGGCAGGAGAATATGAAAATCTGCCTTGGATGGGTCACAGGTGGCACCTGATTCTGCCCCAGCATCACGCATCTATCTTGTTGATGTTTACTCCAATCGGACTTGTCCTTTTTTCTTCCATGGCTACAAGGATTTTCTTCCATTTTTCGTCCTCGGCACCTCTCCCCACACCCCCTGTAACCACAGATCTCGCTGGCTCTCCGAAGCCTCTGCCAGGCCACTCTTGTCTGCCCGTGCCAGGTCCTGGATGGCAGAGGGGCTGGGAGGACATAGGGAACCCCTGTACTGCCACCCTCTATCCCAGCCCCACCTCGCAGGTCCTGAGCCCCTCCGGTGTGATAAAACATGTGCGATGACTCTCTGGTGCCCAGCGCATAATTGGTGCCCGATTATGAGTGAATGAATGAATGGGAGCAAATGAACTCCGCAAATGGCAATTCCCTTTCTCCCTTCTCTTTTGCTTCCTTTTTTTAGTGCCTTTTGGCTGCTGGTCAACTGGGACAAAAAGGAACAGGAACACTTTCTCCCTGCTGGTATGGAACACAAGGGCCACTCTCCTTCGGGTGCCCCACCTCTCCCCATTCTCACTGGGCACTGTGCTGCTCAGGTGAGCGGGACGACAGAAGAACCATACAAAAATCCCTGGTCTGCATTATCTTCCTCAGTCCAGTCCCTTGTTATTCCCACTAGTCCCCACCCCTTCTCCCCGACTCCTGCCCTCCTCACCCCACTCCTGAGGGTCAACACCTGTACCCCCTTCCCTCCCCTGGAACACACCCACCCTGCATTCCCTTCCCCACCCCAGGACAAGCCCCCTGACCACCCCCAGTGCCCCTGGCATGGGAAGCCGAGAGTACATTAAAAGCCTGGTGAAATACAAGGCAGGAAGCCTTTTAGAGGCTCCATCAGGGGTCAGGTTTTAAAAGCTCTTGAAATCAGGCCTGACAATCACAGGAAAAAGATAATGATACAGATTTCTAAGAAGCCAAGCTGGGAGACAGAGAAGCTGAAGCTGTGTTTTTCTGCCTTGGGGGTAGATATTCTCCCACGTGCTCACAAACCATGCCCCGGTCCGGGTCTCGTGTGCCGGCCCCTCTGAGTGGGTTGTGGGAAGTGGGATGGGGCGGGAGGCCGAAAGCACTGCGTGGTCGCAGCTCCCTGCCGCGGAGATCCCTCCAAGGCTGTGATTTTCATGTCAGGCACTGGACAGACAACAGGCCAGAGAGAAACACTCACGCTGTCTCTGCCCGTGACTAGATGTAAGAAGCAAACACACCTCAGCACAGTAAAAGTAGCCCATGCTGTCAGCCAGGGCAGCCATTCACTCCATACAGATGCACACAGCTGTGCCTGTCAATGGGGACCCAGGTCTGTGTTGGCGAGGGATTGTGGCAGGTGCCTCCTCCAGCCTGCTGGATGCCATTCTGCCTGCCTGCGTCCACGTGGTCTCTGAGCTTGGGTGTGGATAGGAAATTAGCCATCTTCTTGAGGGAAGCCGATTTGTACTTCGATCTGTCTTTTTCTCACCAATGCAGGTAGAAAGACTCCTTGGAAAATTCATAGACTAGGGGGAGAAAGCTGGCATGCTGGATGACAGAGTCAAAATGCGAAAAAGAACTCCCCAGGCTGGAAAAATGAATGAAAACCAAGGAGGCTAAGTTGAATAGGGTCATGGGCAAAAGTCCAACATTAGTGTGGTCTTTTTTTTTTTTTTTTTCATTGCACAAAGCTCAGGGGCAGGGAGATATGAATTAGTTCATATGACTATTGGTTGATTGTGTAATCTACAGAGGGGCTGGGATCTTATCTTGGGATCAGAGAAGGGAGGAGGGGAGGAGAAGAAAAGGAAAATTTCAGACGCACCAGTTTGGCAGGATGACTGGAGAAGACCCAGCTTATCCCCCTCATTGAGTGTAATTCCTTCTCAATCTGGACAGACACAGAGCTCTTATTGCTCCAAATTAACTCTTAGAGCCCCCAAAATAGATGGTACTGGCCATCATTTGTGAGGGCTGCCCCTGAGAGCCAAGCATTGGTGCCAGGCCACCCCAAAGGCCACAGCCATCTTAGGGTTGTGTCCCGATCTCTCATCGGACTAGGGAGGGGATTTATTTATATGTTATAAAATATGACTCCCTCCATAGGACACATTTTAGGCGACTTCCCTCACGAGATCTGTGGATGTGGCAGGCACCTGTCCAGGGCATCCTCCTCCTGACCTAGATAGGAGGGTATATTACATTTACAATTATCTCTGCTTTTTCCATAGATATGTGGAACTGACCAACTACTGCGATTATAAAGACTACAGGGAAACTATACTGAGCAAACCAATGCTGTTCTTTGTTAATGTACAGACCAAAAAAGACACCTCCAAAGGTAGGTATATAAATATTTTTGGTTGGATCCTGCCTCCTGAGGCTGTGGGCTGTGGCACGCCAATGAGGTAGAAATTGTGCATGGGGTAAGCCGGGTGGGTGTCAGCTGTGACAAGGCCGGGAGCGAGGAGGAGCCGGGAGGGAGGAGGAGCTTGGAGTGTTAGACCACCTGAAGCACAGCACAAGCCTGCAGAACCTCTCAGTGATCTGAGGGCAGAGCCCTCTGTTTTCAGGGTTTTGTCTTAACTTCCTGTCTAGGCAGGAAGTGCTATTGTGTTCCGAGTTGGCCGGGCTTGAAAAAATGGCTGGAATGATGGTGATGATCTGTAATACTGTCTACCACATACCAATTGCTTACATATGTGAGGCGTACTCCTGTGTCATTAATTGACACAACAGCCCTGTAGGGCTTTCATCCAAATGGGAAGAGTTTTGAGCATGAAAGTAGGGACTATTAATAACTATGCTGGGATTGAGGTATAAACGGGCACTGACCCAGGGGAAATAGGATACATAGACATCCTACCTATGAGGTGCTTATACCCATTTTATAGATAAGGAAACTAAGGTAAAGAAATAATAACAGTTGTAGATGCTTTTATGTTTCACGTTATGGCCTTCAAATTTCAATTTTAGGGGTATCTCTTTATTGCTTCTTCCAAGAAATCAGATTAACTGCTAACAACTCTATTAATTCCAGTTCTGATATGAAAACATTTCCATTTTCCCTTTTTCCTGCTCCATGTTATGTGGGGAAAGTAACGGGCATCATGCTCTGGGATAGAAGCAGAATTTCTTAATTCTCCTTCCAGATAGCATTCTTAAAATGAGTCCAAGGTAATGAGAAACGATCTACAAATTCCAAATAGACTTTCTCAAACATTCATTCTCATTCAGATTCGTGGAGCCGATTCTCTGTTCATTTCATTCAGAATCATTCAGATTCTCTGCTCACTTAATAATTCAGTCGCAATGCTCTCTCGGCAGGAAGGGCTGGGAGCAGAATACAAGGTAACAAGCCGTGCTTGTTAGAGCATCTGAGCCCCTGATGTTATTTGGCTTGATGATGACCGGAAAGCTGCAGAGTTCTCCAGGAATGTAATTCACAGACATATCAAGTACACCTCCTGCGTCGATCTCTCAGGAGGAAATCTTAAGAAAGAATAAGAGACCTCTCCATTTTAACATTTTAATGAAAGTGCAGGGAATGGTACAGGAGGTATTTGTGGATTTGCAGGTGGCCTACAAAAGGTACACAGTTGTATGACAGCTATCGTGGAAGGAGGTACAGAAACCCAGAGCTGTGTAATTGTGAGGAAAACCATGAACAAAAGAGCTTCTATGATACAGAAGCTTAAGATGGTCAAGTTTAAATTATGAAAATTTTAAGTAAGGTAACACGTCCAACCTTGCTGCTAAACGGCACTTTTGTGCAGGTTAGAAAAAAGCCACCAGTGACTCAACACAATTTACTAATCCTTTGCTGAAGTTTGTCGTAACAACTATACAAATAGATGATGTCTATGAATGTCAATGGCATCCTCTTGAGTTGTGCGGTGCATAACCTGCCCAATCAGCACAATTGTAGAGTGTGGTAGCCCTTAGTATCTAATGAACCTAAAGATCTTAGTTTTGTTTATGTGAAAGTTAATTCAAGGTATCAAATAGCTTGCTTGCCTTATCTCTTACCTCAAAGAGCATATAAGGTAATTTATATTTAAAGTGCCCCCCCAAAATGGTAATTTGGGAGAAAGGAAACAGGGGTAGAAAAAATAAGATGAATAAGGTTAGTGCAAAAATTAGCTCAATACATATTCCTCAGGGATGTAAGACTCATTACTAGTAGACCACAGGTTTGTCTCTCAAAGCCTATGCAAAATGCTCAGTTCTCAAAAACAGTGGGAAGGACTTCTCCTGCTGGGGACAGTGTTGGGGTGCGGCGTGGAGGAGACTCAGTCTCAAATTGTCTTGATCCTTAGAACCCTGGACTAGCCCTTTGGCAGAATGCATGCCAGGTCTTTGGGGAAGGATGGGGAGAGACGGGTGATGCGGGGAGAAGGCATGGGGCAGCTTCCTTCCCTGGACTTGGCTGATGTTCTGCTTTGCAAATGAGGAAATGTTGGTGAGAGGCAAATCACTGTTTAACTATCCAGCAAGGTTGTTTTGACTTTAGCCCCCCATGCTGGACGCATGCCCTGGGACTCAGTTCTCATCTGTGATCATTAGGATGACAAAGTGCACTTAGGGGAGCTGATTTTCTAACCGGCTATTACAGTATCCCAGAGCTTCCTTCATATCTACAAAATTCTCAGGAACATTTCTAGAAATCTGGTTAGGCTTTGCAGTGAGGGTCTGAGGGAGCCTTGAGGGACGTTACAAATGAATAAAATCTCCCAATAAGGTCGGAATCACTGCTTTATCAAATGCTAAGAGGTATGTTTATGTCACACATGCACACTTCTATTTGAATTCTGCTTCCTAATTTCTAGAAAGAACATATGCATTTCTTGTGAACACAAGGCACCCCAAAATAAGAAGACAGATAGAACAAGGGATGGACATGGTCATCTCCTCAGTGATTGGAGAAAGCTACCGGCTTCAGGTAAGCTTTGGTCAATATGAATCCAGGGCTGCTAACCACATAGAAAGGGGTCTGTGCATTTCATGCAAGGCCAAGTCCCTAGAGCTTAATTATAACCAGACACATAGATTTTCTATTGTTTCATTATCACTACCAATAAAATGAACTTGGTTTCTAGCAACTGATCTAGAAACAATAAATGTCAATTTGACCACACAGTTCAAGGGCTTTGGATGGCTAGGATGCAAATGCAAAGGTCTATTTTAAAAAACGAAAGCCAACTGTTTAAAAATATCTGTCAGAAGGAAAAAGAAGTAAGGGGTGTGGCATCTTGGATATTCGGACTGTTGTTAATTCAATGCTATAATTCCATAGTAATATATAATTCTGTAATATAACATTATAGTTATATCCATGACATTAATTAAATGCTTCTCTCTCTTTCAGTTTGACTTTCAAGAGGCAGTAAAAAATTTTTTCCCTCCAGGAAATGAGGTGGTTAACAGAGAAAATTTGAGCTTTGTGTATGAATTCAAAGCTGATGCATTATTTGATTTCTTCTATTGGTTTGGGCTCAGCAATTCCACTGTAAAGGTGAAAGGAAAAGTTCTGAATTTGTCAAGTACAAGTCCAGAAAAGAAGGAGACAATTAAATTATTTCTGGAAAAAATGAGTGAACCTTTAATCCGAAGAAGCAGTTTCTCTGACCGAAAATTCAGTGTAACTTCCAGAGGTATGTTAAAAATTCCCAAGTACCTGAGGAAGGTAGTTAAATAAAAGGGTAGAATAATATCACGGGAGTGGAAAGTCAATTAACTGAAAAAGAAAGGCCTCTTGATAAAGGGGAAATATAATATCACATAATTCAGAAAGTAAGAAGCAAGAAATGTTTACTACTAAGAAGAAACACAGTGACTTTTCTTTTTAGGCTCCTTAAAGTTTTCTGACACAGCAGTTATAATGTGCAGCAAACCCAGAATCTAATTTTAAAATATATTATTCATTTAAATACATATTACTACTCATTTAAATATTAATAATAATTGAAATATTAGGAAAGAATGATGCTTTCCTGGTGGGCACATCCAAGGCAACAGAATGTTAACAGTGTCAGCTGGGGGAGGACTGTACATGGTCAAGATATCTATCTTTAAAAATATGTGAAAGGGTTCTCCAGAGTTTATAAGACCACAAAAGAACAAATCTGGAGAACGCTTTACCTAACAGATTTTAATCTAGATTTGAATATCCAGTGCCTCCTCCCCAGGAGTTGGTGAGACTTTTCAGTCTGCTTGCGGCTGAGGCAGATGACATCCATCAGGTCTTGTCTGGATTTGCCTTCTGCTGAGCCATTCTCCTGTCCCATGCTAGTCTGGGCTGGAAAGAAACTTCCTGGAACCAGGACTCTTGCTGCCAATTGCAAGAAGAAAAGACACAAAGACAAACAGAATCACACCAATCTCTATGAACCTGCAGTTTAAAAAATGTTCAGATGTAAAAAACAGTCTTGATTAATTCTATTTAATGAAAGTTGCTTTCTTCCAATGTTTATAGCAAAAGTGCTTACTCCTAAGTATTTCTTATCCTGGAAGGAGTCCCCACTCCTGCGCATACGTGTGCTCTCCCTCACCCTCCTACTCCTCCTTCCTCTTTCCCCTCTTCTCCCTGCCCCCTCTTTCTCTGTCTCTCTCCCTCTTCCTCCTCCCTTGCTCCTCTGCCACCACCCTTTCTGTCTTTCCCTCTCTGTGTCCTCCTTTCCAGCTCCCTCCCTCTGCCTCTCCCTCCCTGTCTCTTTGGCCTTCTCTGTCTGGGTGTTCCTTACAAAGATGCTTTGTGCTTTGCCCCACTGCAGGCACGTGGGCCCCTGCTGCAGCCCCGGGTGCCTGGTCCCTCCTGTGACTCCCCTCCAACCCCACCCACTGGCCTTGGCAGCCTGTAGGGGTGGGGGTTTCTGTCGCACATCCGTCCCCCTTCCCCTCTGTGTGTGGCTCCCTGGGATGAACACTGCCATCCAGGGGACACCGAGGGTCATGGGAAGTTGGGCAGCGCTTCCTTGCAAGTTTGCTAGGAGCCAGGCCCGGGGCCACTTGCACTCCAGAGCAGTGGGGAGGGATTCTTCCAGGCCTCCTGAGCCTTCATTATGCACCACAGGTGGCCCAGCCAGGACGCATCCTCTGCCCTGGCGTCCACTGGCTCTGCCCTGGTGAATCGGCCCAGCTCTGTCCACCTCGCCGAAACGGACTTCTGTCCTAGGCCCTGGGCCCCAGCTCTGGGCCTTTTGTCACAAGTGGGAAAACTGCGCATCTACTCCGTCCCGTGGAAAAGCACATGGTCCATGTCCTGCTGGTAGACAAACAGCCAGAAAAAACTCTTCAGCTTTCTTTTTTCTGAGGAAGTCAGGAGTTTCCACTAATTACTGAAATGGTTACGTTGTATGTTGTAGGAGTTTTAAGCCACTGTTGTTTGTTTTGTTCTTGGTTTTCCAGTGATGATAATAATGTGCTTTGTTACTTTCCTCAGGTTCATTAGATGAAGTTTTCAACTGCAATCTGTCACCCAGATCATCTCTGACTGAGGTTCTTTTGGCAGAATTGCCGTTTCCAAGCGTTCTGGAATCTGAAGAGACACCCGACCAATTTATCTGATTGGATTGAACATGTTGTGGTCACTGCTACCCGCCAGGCAGGCCTGTTGGAGGACAGAAGGCTGAGGGGAGGCGAGAGGCAGTGGGAGGCGGGCACTTCCACCTGCTTGTCAACCCCTCTGCTCCCACAGAGGGCTCCTATCTTCCATTTCCTGGGCCACGCCCTGGCAGGCCCATTGCAGCTGACTTCAGACAGGGAGGGCTTTGGCCGGATGGCCTCCCCTTGTAACACTTCTCCAGAGAGGCCGAGGGAGCAGCAGAGTCCTGCCAGGCTGAACGCTTTGCTTAGTATCCTGGTGTCCTGGGAGCTCCCCTGGCAGCCTTTGAGCATTCACTCTCCATACTGCGTAAGTCAGTGGCCCTCTGCTTGGGACCCCCTTGTCTGAACCCAAACCCAGCAAGCAGGTGATTAGCAGTGCTGTTTTCTTGCAAACATGGCTTACAAAAAGCCTAGGACATTTTTCACTGGAAGACAGGTAGGTTTCTCATCCTTAGGAGGAACATTCTAGTAAGGGGTGCCGGAGGATTGGCCAGGTTGAGAGGACAGTGACCTTGCCACCCACTGCCTGAAATTTGAGCTGCCTTGCTGATCTCTCTCATCAAAGTGGCCTGCATGGAAAGTGGCCAGGTGATGTGGTACCAAACAGTGACAGGGGAAAGATAATGTACAGGGCAGGATCCTCTATTTGGAAACACATTAAGTCAATTGGGTACTTTAAATAAGCTTTAAGCCATCCTAACACTGAAAGCAAAATAGAAAAGCTATAACATGACCATAATACAGTTACATCAATACATTTTTCATCTCATAGCTACAATGGAATTCTTCAAAAAGAAAAAAAAAATTCTATTTACATATAAAAACCTGCATGAATGAGTCACTACATATGCTTATAATGAGGAAGATTTATGGGTCCTGAGTATAATTTTTCTATCCTTTTTAAACAACTTCCTGTATTATACATTTTGATAGCACTACTGATTGTCCCTTCATTTATATTGATATGTTGGGTACTCTATTTGTGCAATTAAAACTTTTCTTAGCATTCAACATGGAATCAATTAAATTTGTGACCAAGCGTGTATGTGTGATCTTGCCATTGTGCTTTGCAGGTGGTATATTTGCCTTGTAACTTACTAAATGACAATTAGAATTGTGGTTTTCTCAGCTACTTTCTCAAGAAGGGCTTTTTGAAGAACGCGTCTCCAAAGCATTTGGAGAAAAGAAAAAGAATCTGATACTGATCTTTCACAAAAGGAAAAAAAGTTCCTTAAAAATAACAGAAGAGGCTACACATTTGTTATTCAACTCAGTGCAAAATGAAGAGTGTTCACAATAAAATAAGTTTTATACCACTGCAAACAAACCTTAGATGGATATCAAATATTAAATACTTCCCAAAAGAAATAGGGACTCTGTTCACAAAAGTTGACAAAGAAGAATTTTTTAAAAGTAGCTGAACTGAGAAAAACCATCAGTAATCACTCCAAGAATGGACTAAAGATCTGGAAGTTTTCTTTTATAATTAAAACCTTTTTTTTTTCATTGAACTAAAAGCAATTTTCATTGAATACATTCATTCATTCAGTATTCACTCAGCAAAGTTTTATGAAGTGCTTCTAAGGGAATATACCCTGTGCCAATATATTTATTAGCATGCGTCACACAGAAGTGCTATTGGGTGATCTTTAAAATTGGTGAAAAGCATATTGGGACAGATCTTTCTGGGTTAAGTGGGCTTCAATCTGGGTATAAGTGCAGCCTAATTCAGATATTTGAACAGTTCAAGATCAATAAATCTATAGGACAACAATGATCTAAGCAATTCATCCGTTCATTCAATTCATCCATTCATTCAAGTCATCCATTCATTCAAGTCATTCATTCAACACGTATGATTGCGTGCCTACTCTGTGCAGTGCACTCAGGTGGGTGCTGGTATGTAAAGTGTCTAAAGCACGGCCCTTGCTTTCAAGGAGTGTCCAGTCTTAGAAGACAGATGTGCAAGCTGAGAAGAAAAATAAAATGAGTGCTACGAGAGACGTTCAAAAAAGAACATCTAAAACACTTAGCGATCCAGTTTTGGAGGTAAAATTAATGACGTAAAACTATAAAACTTAGTTTTAAAACAAATATGTGAGGACTGATTTATCCAAGTGATTGATGTATTGAAGCTCTCAGTACAAGAGTCACCTTGGAGGCTATTAATTTATTCCAACAAGAACGCAAATCCAGACATTATCTACAGAGTGAGGGAGGTTTTTTTCTCATTACCTCATGGTTAGAGTTTGATTTTTGGCTGAAGGATAACATTGCCCAACTTGATTGCCTACCTTAATTATCAGCTCGAATGTGAATGTCTTTTTACTGTTTCAATCCCCAATCTATCTTCAAAGAGCCAAGTTATGCCCCTATTTAAGAAATTCAAAAGAACATGCATCTAGTTCTGAAACGAGTTTCTAAAGAATTTCAAAAATGCTTTAAGCAATGGCAGTGTCATTAGAATAAATTATTACTTTGAAGAAGAGAACATTCATTTGGATGGGTAAATGCTGGTATAACAGATTTAAAAGGAATGTTCACACTTGATGTTCAACACTTGAATACACTTGAAAGAACCAACAGTGTAAAGCATTAGTAATTACCCAATGGCTGGCCTGGCCCACTTAACCTCTTGAGTTCAGAGAAGAGGAACACACAAGAACCCGGGAGGGCAGAGCTGGCCCAGGAGGGAGGTTACATTTATACTGGATTGACAAGGTTTTGATAGAATCAACAGTCTGAACTTGCTGCTATGGCTTTATTTGGATTAAATGTGAGTAAGTTTGGCGAGTAGCACATTAGAAGCAGGGCTTAGAATCTGCCCCATTAGATTGGACTGTCCTAACAAAATAGAGAACATTGTAGAACTTTCTTTTCTGGATCTTTCAGTAAAAGGATGGCAATCATTCTTGGCTACTTAACAACAACCCCTCCGAGTGGTAGATAATGAATTAGGTGACTTCAGAAAGATCTGGACCTGTGATGGCTAATTTTATGTGTCAATTTGGCTGGGCCATGGTGTCCAAACATTATTCTTGATATTTCTAGGAGAGTATTTTTGGATGAGACTAATATTTAAATTGGCGGACTTTAAGTAAAGCAGAATTGCCCCCTACAATATCAGTGCACCTCTCCCATCAGTTGAAGGCCTGAATAGAACAAAAGCCTGACCTCCCCTGAGCAAGAGAAGATTCTGCACAGGTGGCCTTCAAACTTGAACTGCAACATCCGCTCTGCCCTGGGCCCCCCAACTGCCGGCCTCCTTTGCAGACTTTGGGCTTGTCAGGCTGCACAACTGTGTGAGCCAATTCATTAAAATGAAATAAGTCTCTCTCTCTCCACACACACACACACACACACACACTCTCTCTCTCTCTCTATTGTTTTGTTTCTCTAGAAAACCCTGAATAATACAGACTCCATCACAGAAATTGAGAACATGTTTTACGAATTAATCAATCAGCTAAAACAAAGGAGAAAAAGCAATAGGCTTTTTTTTTTTAACATGAAGACACTTGAATAAAAGCATTGCATATTACTTAGTAATAGAAAGACTTTTGCCCAGATGTACTAAGCTGGAGAAACTTCACTCAGTATATCCATATCCAGAGTACTTGGGCAACACTGGAGATCGTTTGTGACCTCTCCCAGGCTTTTGGAAGCAGTCCTCTGCCAAATCTTTTACACATCCTTTGTTGGCTTGCTCTTTGAATCCTCCCATCAACTAATTTCCCATTCTCCTTCTCATTCAGGAGACACCCTTGCCTCTCATGTTTCCTGGAGCAGAACTTCTCCAATTTGAATGTGCCTAGGAATCTCTTGGAGGTCTTGCTAAGCTGCAGACTCTAATTCAGTAGGTCTGTGTTCTAGCAAGCTCCTGGGTGATGCAGAGGCTGCTCATCCTAGGACCAGGCTCTGGAACTGTCCATCTCAAACTTATTGAATCATCTGGGGATCTTGTTAGAAAAACAGAATCTCAGGCCCCACCTGACTTATTGAGTCAGAATCCGTGTTCTCTAGATGCCCAGGTGTTGGTGGATACGCTCGGTTTGAGGAGGAGCACATTCGTCTTCTCCAGGTCTGGGCCCCATCTGCTCTTTCCACACAGCAGGCAAGCTCCATCTCTCTCCCTGCTTCTTACCCACAGCCTAAGAACTTGGTTCTTCCTGTCCGGTTTGGGTACTAACTCTCTACCTGACCCACTCCCTCTCCTCCAGCTGGGGTCTTCCTTCTCCTTCATAGCCAAAAGCTGGGTATTCTACCCTTGCTGTCCCCTCCTGCTACCACCCACCTGTTGCTACTCCTTCACGTCATGTTCCTTCTGTGTGTGTGTGTATGTGTGTACGTACGCGGGAAGAAATTTATTATAACAATTTAAATTGGAAAAAACCATTTAACATTTAGCCCCTTCAATACAGCTACTCTCAAACTGTTGATCAATTTGAAACTCTGTAAAAGGCATATTAGTAAGCTGCATGTCTTAATTTCTAAATGGTTAACTCTTTCTGGTAGGTGATATGGATGATGTTGCTTCTCTTTCCCCTGGAAAAAGAGGCCAGGACTTACGCAAGGTTCTGACCTGATCACTTTGCTCTGTTGCTGTAACCCACTCCAGTGAATAATTCTCCTGCTCAGGGGAAGCCCAGTTTCTCAGCACGACGCCCCGCAGGGCCTTTGGCTCAGTGTTCCCCAGGTCCCCCTTCACTCTTTCCAGTGTGGCAATCCCATGCTGTGCTATCCCCTGCCTCCTGGGCCTTTGCTCCGCCTGGTGGCAGCTCTCTGTCTCCCCTTGATTGCCTCCTAGGCATCCTTGAGAACTCAGCTCGGGCATTTCCTGTTCTAGGACCAGCTCCCCAAGCTCCCATAATATCCAGGGCATTGCCCTTAATGTCATCATGCAGCTCATTTTCAGTACATAGGCAGTGTTTGTTGAGGGAAAGTAGAAAGGAAAAAAAAAAATCATCTTAATCATTGAAAGGGGTTGCCTCAAGCAACCCAAATTCAGAGGCAGGAATAGTGCTATACCGGTCGTGATAAAATGGACTTGTACCAAAAATCCATTTTGAAGCAGGAATGAAAGACTATAAAAAGAATGGAGCTCAGAATAGCAATAAGACAAAAGAGCAATACCTTAGGTTTATGCGGCTTTATAATTTATAAATTATTGTTAGAATTATTCATCTTTACAGCCCGGCAAGACAGGCACTGGTATAGTCATTTTACAGATAACTTGGGGCTCAGAGAAGTATCTGCTTGATCCCAAGGGCCCCAGGTAGAAAGTACAAAGAGATTTCCCAGCTCCCGATTTGGTGCATAGGCCACAATTTCACATCTTGCCTAAGAGGAGACAAATGTAAGATATTAATAAGAATTCACTTTCAGGGGCGCCTGGGTGGCTCATTCATTAAGCGTCTGCCTTCGGCTCGGGTCATGATCCCAGGGTCCTGGGATCGAGCCTGGCATCGGGCTCCCTGCTCCGCAGGAAGCCTGCTTCTCCCTCTCCCACTCCCCCTGCTTGTGCTCCCTCTCTCACTGTGTCTCTCTCTGTCAAATAAATAAATAAAATCTTAAAAAAAAAAAAAGAATTCACTTTTGAAATTCTATAGACTCCCTGCTCTGTTTTAAAAAAAATATTTTTCTTAAATTATGCTATGCTAATTAGCTCTGTCATTTTCAGACAGTAATCTGTTATCGGGTGTTATTTTCCTCATTTAGATGCCACTACTAAATCCTAATTTAGACTCATTCCTTTTAATAACATCGACAGAATGCTATACCTTCTATGTGCTCCACCACCATTCATAGCTATAAAATCTGAGAGTCTAGAATGTATTTTATGTGTTCCATTATATGGATAGGACCCCTCTTAGAAAATTCTACTTTAGTTCTTAATTTTTAAGCAATACCTTGCATATGCACTTGGGATGCTTACTTTGATGCCTATTCTGTGTCCTTTGATAAACTCCTTTTTTTAAACGTCAACTTCACCTAAGGTCCTACTTTTTCAAATAACCCCTTTGCAGAGAAGGAATGGTTGTAAATTGCTTTCTAAATGCGTTGCCAGCAGTCTCTAATGAGTACTTCCTCTCTTTTCTTTGCACCCAGGTGGCTAATAGCTGTGTCCTAGCCTGGAAGCATTCAATTTTACTAAGCGCCTACTATGTGTCAAACTACCAAGCTAGTTGCCAAGAATATGAAGATAAAAGACCCTCCACACTCTTGGAAAACTGTAACACACACACGGGGGCGGGGAGAGACACAGTTGAGTCTGTGGGGATAGAACAATTACATTGACAATCACAAAACTCAATGGTTCATGCCAGAAACCTCCCCTGGTGAAGAGAAAGGTGTCACACACATCCCTGCCCACTCTTGTTTCCTTAGTAATGCAAAGATCTATGACAACTTTGCCTACAGTCACTGAAAGTTGAAAGTTACCAAGAGATGAAAATTTGCAATTGCAAATCTGACAATAGGACTTTCTCTTCAACAACTCATCTTTTCGCTTCTCTCCCCAGATATGCAAGACAATGCTCAGGAAAGCTCACTGCCAGAACGATAGGAACACACGGAAGTAAGCAGCCGTATTGCTGGCAACACATCTGGGCTTTCCGCACCCTGTCCCCCAGCCTGCCTGATGAAGCGCTTGCCCTCCCCCTCCCGCACCTGTCGGCCCCCAGCTGAGCTGCGGAAAGTGACCCGCGTCTCCATGGCGACGCGTCACAAAGCAGCCACGCGCAGCCCACAGCACCCAGTCCAGCAGGAGCAGAGGGCACCGTCACGGACTCTTTTGAGCAGAATGGCACGGACTGGGCCCGAGGCCGCGTGCCCCTCTCAAAGCGGCCACAAGATTCAGCCAAGTAAGGCTGCGGACCCTGCCAGCGGGGGTGGGGGGGTGGGGGAAGAAGGGGCAGCGGAAGGGGGGCAGGCTTTTTCCTGGGAATGGGGTACCCTAGAGCAAAGGCTGCTTCTGTCTGCAAGACTGTTTGCCTCCCTCTTATGGGTGGGACTCAATCCATGGAGAGTCTGGGAGTCAGACCTCTACAGCCCTTCGCCATATTTCTGCAGATCCTCTCCCTAAACCGCTCAAGTGTTTTTAAACACCCCCCACGAAATGCCTAGGAGGGTTCAGGAGAAGGGAGAGAACAGTGCCTTTCCAGGAGAACAAGGTCAAAGACAAAGAAGGTACCGAAGTCAGAGGCTCTGAAGACAGCAGACCCAGCAGAGACCGATCCCCACGCAGGATCTAGGGAAGAGCACAGAAGGCTGGGAGGTGCAGAATGCAGGACCCCTAAGTGGATCTGCAGAGGCAGCCTCCCCCCACGTGGCTGTAGCAGAGGCTGGGAACTTGGCATTCAGTTGCCACTTCTACCTAACCTTTGCTGATTTCTCTTTCAATGAGATTTTGCATTTAACAGAGGTAGAGCTTTTGATGCTAATTTTGTATGCAAATGCAGCAGGTTTACAAAGTCAGCTTTTTGTGTCAGCGGAGGGAGAGCATTCTAGCTGTGATGCTAGTGGCGTGATTACTGTGTAGTCAGCTCCATCCTGGCCTTTCTCATGGCAATAATAACCCACTGCAGCCCTCTAGCTGGGTAATTGTGGTTCCATGGTGGCTACAGAGCTGTGGGAACCGTTCAGCTGCAAATACCCTAGAATTGTAGACCTGCCAGAAAGAACGAAACGCATATTTTCATTCCATTCATCCCTTTGTAAAATTAAGGATAGAAAATGAAAATACTTAATTTGTATGAAATATATCGAAAACACTCTGTTTCTATATGATAACAAGGCAAAAAAAAAAAAAAGAGGCGGGGAGAGAACCTCCTTCCCAGGATTCCCCCACTACATTCCTTTTTAATCTCCTCCTCTTTTTTCAGCCACCTGTCTTGGTTTCTTTCACTGCCTCCTCTCCCCCTTCTTGTCGGGGGAATGTGAGAGTCCTCCAAGATCTATCCTTCTTGGTTCTCTGTGTGGTGGCCATGTCCTACCAAGGACTTCAAGTCTACTGAAATGTGCCGGTGGCTTTCTAATCTTCTCTCTCACTCACTCCTAATTTTCAAACCAAAGTATTCAACTGCCTACCAAATAGTTCCACTTGGATGTCATAGAAGGGCCTCGAACTTCTATGTACAAAATTACACTCCTTGTCCTCCCAGACTTTGCAGGCTCAGTTAGGAGGGTGCTTCGCTGACACCTCACTTTGATCAGCAAGGCTCATTGGTTCTGCCCCCAAAGTTTCCCTTCCTGTGGGTGAGTTTGACTCTTCGTGCCCAATCTTGGGGCTCTCTCTGCCACTCTATCTTCCACTGCTAGAAGTGTCATGTTCCAAAAGGTGGGACTGAGGTGTCACTGGCTAGCTTTGATCCAAAAATAAGATGAGGTTGACATTGACTACCGTGGGCTACTTGCTATTGAACTATTACTAGATATGGGCTTGTAATTGCTGTATCAGTTTGAAGGACTGCCATTAATAACCATGAACTGGTGGCTTGGAACAAAGGAAATTTATCATCTCACATTCTGGAGGCCAGAAGCCCCAAATCAAGGTGCTGGCATGGCTGCACTCCCAGAGTAGCTCGGGGGCCGAATTCTTTCTTGCCTCTTGCAGCTTCTGGGGGCTGTCAACCTTTTTGTGGGCTCCTCACTTCAGTCTGCCCCTCTAGGGTCACATCGCGTGCTCTTCTGTGTGACATCTCCCTCTGCTTCTCATGAGGGCGATGAAATGGCATTTGGGGCCCACCGATAATCCAGCATGATCTCCTCATCTCATCATCCTTAATTGCATCTGCAAAGGCCCTTTTTCCTTACTTGGTACCATTCGCAGGTTCTGCGGTTTGGATGTGGATGTATCTTTTGGGTCCCCGTTCAGCCTACTCTAAATGCTTGACTCTACCGTCCCCTTTAACCCTCCCAACAGCAAGGCAAACTTAGAATTATCAGGTACTGTTCATACCTGCCCATCTGTTGGGCTATTGTGGAGGATAAAACAAGATTCCATATGTGGAAATGCTCTGTAAAGTGTAATATAATATGCAACTGTTAATTACTTTTTTATAATATTTTCAAAACCTCATCATAAATTTTCATAATAGTGAATACCTTCAGGGGTGATAAAGCACCAGGGTAGAGCAGGACAAACCAGGCCTTGCTGACCTGTCACTGGCCACTTCTTCCCCTGCCTCGCTCACATTGGGCCACTTGCCGGGTCTCAGACTTTCATACCTCATGCTCCTTCCTCTGAAAAATGCTTCACTCCGCGTCCTCCCGTGGTCCCTGTCCAAGTCCCACTTTAAGTCCTGGCTCAGATGCTACCTATTCTATGAAGTACCTCCTGGACCCACCCTCGATGCCCCTTCTCTTATCCACCCAGAAAGAATTTCACCTTCCTTGGGAGCTCCCATGGCACACAGCCCAGCTGCACATCTATAAGCTTGTGCTCACTGGAGATTTGCTGTCTCCTCTACTCACCTAGGAGTTCCCCAAGGGCAGGACAGGATCTCTATGTACTAGGGCCCAGCAGGAGGCTTGGTCCACAGGAGGGGCTCAGGACTTGACTGTAGAATGAACAAAAATGAGAGAAGGTAGAAACAGGAAGACAGAATCCTGAGAGAGGTGGACACAGATTACAGGGAAAAACACTGAGATACTTACCGAGAGTGAATGCAAAAACAGGCGGTAGCACATTCCGGGAACAGGTGTTTAGAATCTTAAGATCATAGATTTTTAAGTTACTATTTCTATTAATGAAGAGGATTAATTCTAATCACATTGTATTTTCAGAAGCTGTGTCAATGGAAATAGGAAGCACAGACACAGACCTGATGTAAAGACTTCTAGTAAGAAAAGTCATTAAACAAAAAATTGTAGAAAGATGTAATGGAAGTTGCGCATCTCGTCATTTTAGTCATCCAAGTGGGTTAGAATTAGGGTGAGGGAGGTCCATTTGGTCTCAGGTCCTAGAGGCAGTTGGGCATGGCCTCTCCTGCACCTGATACCTTCTGGAATAGGATCTTAGCAAAGGAGGCTGCCAGCCCCCAGCCTGTCCTCAGGAAGGGGAAAGGCCAGAGACAGGGATACCCAGAGATGTATCTGGCTTGCCCGTGTGATTGACGGGGAGATGTTGCCTGGATGCTGTGTTGCCAGGGTTTTTGAGACATATGCGGGCCTAGAAGGAAATTGGTCTGGTCTGGGTTAGTATTGTCTGCTTTAGGAAAAAGAGGGTGAAATGTTGTGTAGTCTCTGCGGAGGATCTTTCCTGAGCCTTGCAAGAGTCACACTCCGAGGTTCATATCAGGTTAAGCGAAGGTTTCTTTTAAGAGCAACTCTGCCTCCCAATTTCTTCCCACTTACTTGTCCATACTTGGAATTCTCTGAACAAGGAACATTTATTCTGCCGTTGGAACAAAATGCTTGAAAGCACGAAATGACTCCCACAAACCAGCAGCGTCAGAGAAGAACGTCATTTCCCGTCAAGTGGGACCTGGGTGGGGACATCCAGAGTGTGTGTGAGCAGAGGCACAGGGTGGAACAGGCAGGGGCTAGACTTTTGTTAGACTGGGGAAGCTGGTGGAGGTGAATCCCAACCAGAGAGAAGGTGATGGGGAAACTGTCATGGAGGAGAAAGTCCAGCTGCCTGGCTGCACCCAAGGGCCTGTTAAATCAGAAAAAAGAACTGGCTGGGAGATGGGGAGATGACACAGGAAGAAGTACACAGACAGCAAAAACTAAATGTTTGGTCAGGGCCCTATATGCTAGACAGTGCATATAGATTTTAGGACTATTTGGAAACCGAAGATGTATTCGAGAAGAATACTGTATAACAATTATATTTAGGATGTGTGAGTGGGAACATCACAGGCCATGAGGTGGCTACGGGGGTCTAGCAGTGAGGCGCTCGACCCCACACAGCAGGGTATTCAGACATTAAAGGGGACCGTTTCAACCCAGTTCCAATGAAATGTAAACAGGTGAATTGCCCAGGTAGGAAGAATGAGAGAACGACTGAGTTAAATTTAAAATCTTTACTCCCAAGAAGTGTGGTGGTACTTTGTGGACAATGAGAGGTTAGGGCAGAAAAATGCTGTTGTTGTGAGCTCATGCGCCACGGTTAATTCTCTGTCTTCGTCCTCCTGGACCCAGCCAGCAGCATTTCCCATAGGCGATCCCTCCCCCTCCTCCTGGAAACCCCTCCTTCCTGTGGCCTTTGGGACACCACATGCCCTGGTATTCCTCTGCCCTTACGGACTGCTCTTCTCCACCTCCTCCTCTGATTCCTTCAGCCTTTGGACTGGTCTCCTCCATCTATCTTCCCTCTCTTGTTGGTCCCACCCACGCTCACCGCTTTTATTCTCATCTGTGCTGCGGAATCCTGCTCAGTCCCAACAAAGAACACATTAGAGCTGCTCCGGATGAGTTGGAGGGCTATTCCTATGGGAATAGGACACTGTGCAGGCACAGAGAGAAGAAAAGGACACTTTGTGAATTATGAGCCCACTTTTGTGAAACGAGATGGTGAAAACTAAAACCCAACGTCAAAATAGTTATATATGTATATGTAAATCTCTAGATAATTCTATCAGCAGATGTAAAGCATGGAAAGAAACCAGCACAGTTGTTCACATGGGGTGGGAGGAGGGCTGAGGAGGAGGGTGATAAGGAGCAGAGGAAGGAAGGAGAGAGGAGAAGGTGCCCGGGATAAAACGGGACATGTAAACTTTGTGTAAAATCATGTCATGTGTGTATAGGTTTATCTACTACCGTGTATGAGAAGTTGGTCACTAAAGTCAAAGCGGGCATCTTAAAGTGATAGCACCTCAAACAAACTTTCTGTTTTATATTTTTCATGTGTTGCTTGAACTCTTCAAAATAGCATGTACGAGTTCTCAGGAAAAACAATGGACTTATTTCTATTTAGGGAGGAACTCAGTTCATTCAACTGAGCTTTCCTCTTTCCTATAAGAGGCCGCAAGTTGGACTTTGTTCCTTTAGACTTTAAATCACTATCCAAAAAAATTTTTTCTCTTGCAAAATTATTTTAATTATTAAAACAGCATACGATGGAAATATTCTGGTTTGCCACATTTCAAACTGTTTTGTTGTACTTTTGACAGGTGATACCACCTGGGATTCCTATGCCACCACCATGAGGACTGCATACACGCCCAAGACTGGAGCTGTGCCTGCTTTAATTCGGTAGATCCTGATTTGTGTCAGGTTGATGTACATACCTTAAACTGTTCACCTGTATTCTATTATTCAGAGTCCAAAACCAAGTGAAAGAGTAATCAGAGAAGGCTTATAAAAATGTACGCATGGAGAACCTATTGCATGCACGGTAGCATGCACCAGATAGCCTTCCCCTCTTGAGACAGTATCCAGACCTCTTACAGGAGAACTAAGAAAAGGAACATATGAATCCTTCATAAAGGACCCTTCACTGCGGGTCCTGCTTTACAACAGAGCCGGTATATAGGTTAACAGAATTGTGCTACCTGAACACAGAGTATGAATCGAATCCATTACCTGGTACATAGTAGGCAGGCAATGACAATTGAATGAATGGCTGAATGCAGAATTGTTAGCACTTCCATCACCAACATTGGTCTTGGAAGCTGGATGGCCATAACACACTCACCTTTACCTTCACGGCGCCGCTTACTGCTTCCTCAAATGGCTTGCAACTTCTCCATTTCCACCTGAATTGTGAATGGTGGGAATGTCTGTCCATCAGCTGCTTCTTTAAGCTCATTGGTGCGTGAGTGAGAGTGGGATCAGGAAAGCCCTGTCATCATTCATTGCATCCGTGGTGGGTGGGAAACCAACATGGAGAGCCTTCACCTGCCTGTGTGAATTGTTTCCAAAAAAGAGGACCTTTTCACCCCCAAAGTTCAAGTTGTTGAGAAGTCACATGGAGTATGGGCAAGACCATGGCTGAAGAGTCAGGCAGAAATGGGTTTTAACCTCTGCTCCCTGCTCTGACCCTTATTAGTTCTGCTACCTTTGGCAGGGAACAAGCCATCTATGGCTCAGTTTTACGGTTGGCGAAGTGGGCATGATGATCCCTGCCGCAGGTGGTTGTTCAGGATGGAATGAAAGCACTAGAACAGTGACTAGCACCAAGAAGTTATTCGAAATTTTTCATTAATTTTTTCCCCAGCATAATACCTGATAGACTTTCAAACACTACAGGTTGCAAGACTCTTGATATCTGAGTTGCTGTCTATCCCACTGAGTTACATTATGTCCCCTAACTGGGAGATTTATCATCTGATGGCAATGATCATGCCAGCTTCCCAGTCAGTAACAGTTGTCTCAAGAAGAAATATTTGGGATGAAAGCCAAAAGCAAGTGGGTACTAATGGAGTCTAGGTCAGTGGTCTTCAAATTCGCATATTTTTTAAGTTCACAGAAAAGTTTTCATTGTAAATTAAAATAATTGTGAAAGATAAAGTGCATAGCCCATCCTAAACATTGACATTTTAAAATAAAACTATTAAGTCACTTAAAAAAATACAGCCAATGGGTAACCTAAACACCTTAACAAATAGATACTTGCTTTGATCTTTTAAAAAAATACACAGGGCGCCTGGGTGGCTCAGATGGTTAAGCGTCTGCCTTCGGCTCAGGTCATGATCCCAGGGTCCTGGGATCGAGTCCCACATCGGGCTCCCGGCTCAGCGGGGAGCCTGCTTCTCCCTCTGACCCTCTCCCCTCTCATGCTGTTTCTCTCTCGCTCGCTCTCTAAAAAATAAATAAAAAAAAAAAATCTTAAAAAAATACACAAACTCTTCTTTAATAGACCATTTATTTCATTCCTTTTGCCTCTTGAACTCTTATTCCACTCCACTTCCTCCATAGAATCTTACCCTGCTGTAATGTATTTTGTGTTTGAAGGCCATTTATTGATCACTCCATTATACTTTGTTGAAACTATTTTAGTATATTAATTGAAATTAATTTTTAAACATGTTATGTGACCCTAAGTATTGAGTTATCACAATTATTTTTAGTACACAATTGCTCAAAGCAATAAATACATTACAAATGTTAATAATTAATTAACACAAAAAGTAAATTCTTTGGAATTGTAACTTAATGAGATAAATGTGACTGTTCCGTTTGCAATTAATTTATGTATTCAGTTTTAAGTGTTATTATTTTTGGAATGGGACTGCAATTAGCATCAATTTTTTTTCTGTTTCTCATGTTTATTTTTCAATTTATAGATGCTAATGTTAAGCAAACTTGTTCACATAAATAAGTAGATGTGAATGAAAGGAGTTAAGTGTGGCGTTGTCATTCAAGACTTTGAACTCTTCCTGAGTTATACACCAAAAATTACAAGGTGATTTTTATGATTGAGCAGCTGACAACTTGGCTGGGTTAGTCTTTTGATTTTATTGAAAGGAAATAATTAGATGATATGTCATCCAGTTATTGAGTTATTCCCTAACTCCTTTTCGGAAGAGTATACTGAAAAGCTACATCTTAACAAATGACTATTAAATTACATCAGTTGCTCTTTCACTTGGAAGAAACTTGTTTGATATTTTTTTCCAGTTTTATTGAGGAATAATTGACATGCATCACTGTATAAGTTGAAGACATACGGCATGATGGTTTGATTTACATACATTGTGAAATGATTGCCACAATAGATTCAGCTAACATCCATCTTCTCTCATAGATACAAATCAAACATTTACTATACATTTAATGAGAGAGAAAGTTCTACATGCTGAAAATTAATTGGTCTGGCAAGCCGGCATATACTGCCATGTGTCGTTACATATTTTACAATATAGATAAAATGAGGACTGGCTGCATTGGATTAAATATTTCATAACATGTTTGGGTTAAAAAAATAAGACTTAAGTACCTGATTGACGAATACAAAATCTGAAGGAAAAAAATAACAAAATTTTTATGTACCAGTTTTACCCAGTGAATCTTTCAAATCTGCTAGTCTCAGAAAAGATTCCGGTTCTATTCAAAAGAATCAGCATTGCTGCCCTGTACCCGTTCAGAGATGCTTTTCTTTCTAGCTAATGACATGTCTTAGGGATTTTTTTTTTTAAGCTGAAAAAAATGTTTAACTTTAAATATGTGGTGGAAAGAGTCATTTGAAGCACTCTATATTCTCTGCTCTCTTCTCAGAGGCTTCCCCCCACCAAAGGGGCTGAACATTCTGTAATTGTTAGGAAATGAAAAACTACACATTACTCTTAGCCATAGCACTGTACAATGTACTTAAATTCAGGACATCCCCACATAGACCACATGTCCTGGTTAGAGCAATGCACTCCCTCCGCCATCCCCCTTCCCTACGCCCTCCCCACTCTCTCAGACCTGCAAAGGCAAGTCCAAGGTAAGGGTATGGAATTTGGATTTTAAGCTATCTGTGCTGTGTTGCCTTTGGAAAATCTTCATGTGCCTTTGATCACTTCAGTTTTATTCAGGACCACAGTCCTACCTGAGCCTACACATCTGAATGACAAGTAAAATAGTCCATCATCCAGATGTATCCCACTTTCCAGATGTTTGATTTCTTATAGACAGTACCTAGGCTGTCTTTAAAGAAACCCAGGCTTCTTTAAAGAAAAAGCCAATATGAAATATTTTAGATGTACACAAAAGAATATACAATGAATCCCTAGCCATTATCCAAATACAATAATCAACACAAGGACACTTTTTATGTATACCTTCTACCCAGCCTTCCCGCTGGATAATGCTGAAGCAAATTCCAGGCATTTTATCGTTTTAATTCTAAATATTATTTTTATGTATCTCTAAAAGATAAGGACTCCTTAAAAATATGCAATACCATTGTCTCAGCTCAAAAAGAAATAATTCCTTAGTATCAAATGGCCAATCAGCAATCAAATTTTCCCCTAATGTCTCAAAATTAAAAAAAAAAAACAGTCTGTTAGAAATTAAATCCAAATATGTTCTGCACATTGCTCTTGGTTATTGTTTTTTAACCTCATTTAATCTATAAGTTCCCCTTCTTTTTCTTTTCTGAGAATTTCTTTGTTGAAGAAACAGATTGTTGTTCTGGACTTTTCTGATTTCAGCCCCATTGTGTTGTTTAAAATATTCCTCTTTTCATGTATTTCCTGTAATCTACTATTTCAAAGTCTTCATCTGGTTCAAGCTGGGTGTTTTGACAAAAATATTTAATAGGTGTTGTGTATGTCTATCCAGGGCATGTGATAGCTGATGAAACCTCTTCTTGAACTGTGAGTAGGAACTGGTGATCATTGCCTGGATGCATGGTTTCATTAGGGCCTTGAAAACTAGTGATATCCCAGTTCTTCTGTATCTTCCTTTTATTAACTGGAACACTTCCATAGAGAAACATTTCTTCACCAGGTATTTGATTATGTTGAAGTACCGTGTATAGAGGAGAGTACCAGCTCTTTAAAAAAATTAATTAAAAAAATTATTGAATTTCAGATGGCTGTTCTTTTAAATTCCATTTTAGGCTTCCCATACTTTTGTGAAGAGCCATCCTAAGATACAGGATTGTTTCTTTTCAAGGAAATCTGGAAATTAAATTATTTCTGGCACCAAGTCTTGAACCAGCCAATCTTTAAAAAAAAATGTAATAAGCAAAATTATTTGACATGTGTCCTGCTGTGAGATTTGGTATTTAATCCCTTATTCTGATTTCCACTATCTTTTCTCATAGCCAAAAAAGTATCAGAAGACTAGGATATACATATTCACTTAGTGACCCTATTCCCAACCAGACACAGTACAATGATGAGTATGTTTGGAAAACATATTCGAAAGAAGATTTGATCAAAAACGGGACTTCAAGAGGAATCAGGAGACACAAATCTCACCCCAGTCAAGTAAGATAATATCTACATATCTATTGAATTTAATACTGTACCAGTAATCCATAAGAATGAGAGTTTGAGTATATCCCAAAAAATCCTTCCTCTGTAGTTATGGTCCTTCTTATACTATGTTTTGTCTACTTTCTCACATTTATTTCTAACCACTTCTCCCTTATCCTCCAAATTTTTAAAAAGATTTTAAAAAATTGAAATGAACTTCACAGGGCATAACATTAGCCATTTTTTTTTTAAAGATTTTATTTATTTATTTGAGACAGAGAGAATGAGATACAGAGAGCATGAGAGGGAGGAGGGTCAGAGGGAGAAGCAGACTCCCTGCCGAGCAGGGAGCCCGATGCGGGACTCGAGCCCGGGGCTCCAGGATCATGACCTGAGCCGAAGGCAGTTGCTTAACCAACTGAGCCACCCAGGCGCCCAACATTAGCCATTTTTTAAAAAAGATTTTATTTATTTATTTGACAGAGAGAGACACAGTGAGAGAGGGAACACGGGAAGGGGGAGTGGGAGAGGGAGAAGCAGGCTCCCCATTGAGCAGGAAGCCCGATGCAGGGCTCGATCCCAGGACCCTGGGATCATGACCTGAGCCAAAGGATGCTTAACAACTGAGCCACCCAGCCGCCCCAAAATTAACCATTTTAACATGAAGAATTCATTGACAATTAGTACATTCATAATGTTCTGGAACTACCACCTTTATCTCATTCCAAAACATTTCCATCTACCAAAAGGATACCCCACATCCATTAAGAAATTACTTCCTGGGGCGCCTGAGTGGCTCGGTCTTTGGGCGTCTCCCTTCGGCTCAGGTCATGGTCCCTGGGTCCTGGGATCAAGCCCCACATCGGGCTCCCTGCTCAGTGGAAAGCCTGGTTCTCCCTCTCCCACTCCCCCTGCTTGTGTTCCCTCTCTCGCTGTCTCTCTGTGTGTCAAATGAATAAAAAAAAATCTTAAAAAAAAAAAAAAATTACTTCCTGCTTCCCTCTTCCCTAGACTCTGGCAATTACCAGTCTGCTCTCTGTCTGTGTGGGTGACCTATGTGGATGTCTATGTGGATATTTTTTATGGGGAATCATACAATATTGACCTTCCATGTCTGGTTTCGTCACTTAGTATAATGCTTTCAATGTTCATCCACACTGTAGTTTCTATCAGTACTTCATTCTTTTTATGGTTCCCGTTTAGGGTTGAATAATATTCTGTTGTATGTGTATACCACAGTTTGTTCATTCGTTTATTCATTGGTGGACATCGGAGTTGTTTCCACCTTTTGGCTATTGTCAGCAATGCTGGCACTCACAAGTATTTATGTTTGGCAGTATGCATTCTCAAACTCCCATATCTTTTGTCATTTTGTTTACTTTATCTAGAATCCCTCTCCTGTCCACCAAGGAAATTTATACATTCTTTCAGACGCAGCTTAAAGAGAGCTATCTCTAATTCCCTTCTCCTCTAGATGGAAGTAACTGATACTCCCTTTGTGTCCTTGGCACTGTATAGCCTTCTCCCACCATAGAAAGCAATGCTCAATTGTAGTAAAGGATTTCATTTACTTGGCTTTTTCCTGGCATGGTGCCACGTGGGGTGGAGCCACCTGGATGCATTCAATAGATAATAAGGTGGTAGAATGGGCAGGAATTGGCTACTGAAAAGATATAAAGGACAAGAAAGAGGAATGAAGGATGATGTTTCCATTTTTGACTTGGACATCTGGGTGTATGCTGCTGTTGTTTCCTTAGCTGGAACGTGAGAAGGACCAGGTTTGGTGGGAAAGGGCATGGGGGAAATGTGAATTCAGTTGAAGACATGTTGGTTGTAAATATGTCCAACAAGCAGTTGCATATACAGGTCTAGAGTTTGTGTGGAAGAGGAGAGCTGTAGATGTAGACTTGGGAATCATTAGAACATAAATATGCCATTTAACTTGGTTCCTCATGGCACCCATTTATTTTAATGAATTTACCCCTTAAATATTTGCCTTAAGATTTTAAATTAATGAAAAGCAGTTAGTTACAATATTATACTGTGTTTGTATACGTACACACACACATATACACACAAAGCATTTATTTTCCCTTTAGGTGTCTTGAAGGTTCCCAGCCAATGAGAGCTAGAGTGGTAGGGTGTCCTGTGCATTCTCAGCCGATGAGCGGTAATGAGGCAGACTGCCCTCTGTGCTTTCAACCAATGAGGGTTCCACACCAGGCTGAAGCCGCTCCAGCATGTGAATGCTCTTCCCCTTGACCTGAGTTGAGGGTGTGCTGCATTGTTTACTCTGCTGAACCCTCTTGCTCTGCCATTTATTGTTTCCGTTGAATGGTTTTGACTGTGGCTCAGGGCCTGAACTAGGATGAGACTAGCAAGATGCGCCTTCTCTGCTAAAAGAGAAGATCTGCTGCTAAAGAACAGTTGCCCTGGGAGTTAAAATGTAGAACTAGTGGTTTCCTTCAAGGAAAGGGTGGTGGGAAACAAGGGCCGGCTGATATATTGGTGACAATTATGATGCATCCAGGTGTGGGCAGTCAGGTAGAAAATGAGACTGGATGAGATCATCAAACTAGAAAAGAGAAGAGGTTCAAGGACCAAACTTGGGGCACTTCACCATTAAGAGGCCAGTGGAAGAAGCAGCAAAAGGGACTGAGAAGGGACAGCCAGTTGTGAAGGATAAAACCCAACATAGTGTGTTGTACTGGAAGCCAAGTGAAGAAAATGAAGAAAAAGGACTGACCACTATGTGAAATGCTGCTGGCAGGTCAAAGAAGATGAGGATAAAGTTGGCCATTGACTTTAGCAGAATAGAGTTCCTTGGTTGCCTTGACAAGAGCAGTTGTGGTGGAAGAATGCTTGATTAGTGTGAGATGGAGGGCTTCTTGGAGAACTGGCTGAGTCCAGATCTGGGGTGGGAAATGTGCAAAATGAATCTGGAACATCATGTCATGCCACATAGGAAAAAATCCCATAAAAAACTACTAGAGTTATATTAAAATTAAAGAGGTGCCCACAGGCCAAAAATGATTTGAGCTTCTATTTGGATAATGTATGCAATAGATTGAAACACATCAAATATGCTTAGATCTGTGAGTTCTGTAAAAAAAAAATTGGGGACACTTTCAGAGGATAAGAAACCAATTCATTATCTTAAAAACTGACAAAGGGGGAAAAAAATCAAGCTTTTTTTTCTGCCTTATCTATATGAACTATGCCACTGGTAAGCCAAGTGGTAGATGAGGGAAGTGTCTCTTTATAAACATACTTTAGCTAACAAATGAAAAAGAAATGATGGAATATCACCCCTTTGCATCCATTAATCTAGGCATTAAGCATCAACAGCTGCTAACATCACACAAAGAGAAAAAGCTGTATGTTATGATCCTCCTCGCCAAATACAGTTTTGCCAAAGGGATCTATTCTGAGTGTAAGTCAGTCTCTGGATCTAGCTGCCAATTGCAGGAAATACAGGGAACAGAGGAACTTGTTAACCTGCACAATGAGTATGCATTCCACACAATCTGGAGTGTGGGAACCTCTACACGTCAAATGGCTTGGTTTCTTCAATAGATTATAAGGGAAAGAAGGGGATGGAGAGGGGCCCTGAAGATTAAAAGACACTTAAAAGACACATTTTGGGGACAGGGAATATATGTAACTATTTGGGGGAATTTTAATATAAAGGCAGACTGAGAAATATCTTAATAACTAGAGGGGAAAGTAGAATGAAGAGAGAGTTTTCTAAGAGAAATGGAGGCAAGTTTGGATATTGACGACCAAGACACCAAAGAGAGGGAGAAATGGAAGTTGCAGGAGAGAAGTGAGAATTTTGGGGGTCATGGGCCGGAGTAGACTAAAGGCAGTGGGCTGTGGCGTACCAGATGTGGTGGGCCCTGCTAGGAGCACCTGCCACTCCATTCCCATCACAGCACAAGTGAATGCAGATGTGGTGGCTGGGTGGCAGTGTGGTGGGCTGTATATGGAGGTCCTCGTTAGATGGCTTCAGTTTTCTCAGGGAAATAGGAAGCAAGGTTATGAGAGAGTGGGAAGGTGGAAAGAGGTTCTGGAGGTTTCAAGTTTCATAATCATAAAATTCCTTTGCAGGCAAAGAGGAGAAAGGGCCTGCCCTCCCCCTCCTACAGGCTGATTCTGAGGCCTCTCCATGGGAGGCAGGGTGTCTCTCAAAGCTTGGGGCTCTGAGTGAAAGCCGCAGCTGTCTCCTTGGGCACTTAGAGCCAGAGTTAGCATGGGTCTTCTCCTCTGGTCTTGGCTGGAGATTTTTGGTTGCAGGTACAACTCTTTGGATTTTGCAATCACATTTTCTTGTCTCAATATGAAAAGTCAAAGAAATTACAAAGTACCTGTGTTACAGCTGGGTAAACTGATGGTTCCTGTTGACAGGCTCCTGCATACATTGCAGTGTGGGAGCTGGGTGTAAAGGACCCAGAAGAATATGTACATGCAGACACACAGAGTGTTCATTCCATTAGAGGAACCCATGTGAATTTTCTTAAAAATTGTGTCTGTATTGATAGGACTTCTTTCTCTGGACACTACCTCAAGGTCAACCAGCAGCATCAATAAAGAGCTACCTCCCTTGGAAAATCGCTGCTACAGAGGAAGAGATTAGGAAGGCAATATCAAATCAGTTTATTTCCAATACTAGAAGAGACTTTGTGGACAGAGCAAAAGGTAAATGTGTTCATTTTTCTCCTTTTCCTGGTTATGTGTTGTACACTGGCATTGCAGTGGTAAACAGCACAGATACAGTCTCTTCTCTCAAGGAACTCACAGTATAGACACAGGAAAAGGCAGGTTGGCAAACAAAGATAGTCAAGTATGAAAAGGTGGACCATGTGGGAAATGCTGTGGGTACGTGCTGTAGGACATGTAGCCTAAAGGAAAGGCCTTCCTGGCCTGAAAAACGAGGATGAAAGAACATGACGAAGATGAAGGGGTCAAGTTAAACATGCTGTTTCCAATTACTGCTATATTTATTTATTTATTTATTTTTAAATTTTATTATGTTATGTTAGTCACCATACAATACATCATTAGTTTTTGATGTAGTGATCCACAATTTATTGTTTTTGTATAACACCCAGTGCTCCATGCAGTACACACCCTCCTTAATACCCATCACCGGGCTAAGGCATCCCCCCCACCCAAAACCCTCAATTTGTTTCTCAGAGTCCATCGTCTCTCATGGTTCATCTCTATTGCTATTTTTAAAAATTAAAACTTACTTTTATTAAACTAATGTATGCATACAGTGAAATCAAATAGTAACATAAGGGCTTATTACAAAATAACAGCAGTTCTTTGACCCTATTGGTAATCATCTCAATCCTTTCAACTGTTTCTTATGTAATCCTCCATATTTTAAAATAATATGCATATACTGCTATTTTTGATTCATCAATTTTAGACATTATTATTGACTTCCTGTTATGGTGGTTGAGGATTTGGCTCTCCTGTAAGTCTTTATCACACCCTTTCCATCCATTCTCTCAATAATTATATTACAAATTCTTGTTTAATTCAATTGCTAATGTTTATATTGTGGTGATATGATGATATGATTATGTAAACATTCACTGCTGATCCAGGTGGTATTTTATGATTGTTTCCTTTCCTTTTTGCTTTCTTTCTTTGTTTTGTTTTGTTTTGTTTTTTACCAGAGTTAATAATTGAATTTTTTTTTTCATATGCTTAGTCTTATATGTTCCTGTCACTAATTTTTTCCAAATACTTTGTCACATACTTACCAGGATTTTTTCCCAACACAGTTTCAAACACTCTACCACTTCTAGTATTTTTCCCAGAGATGATCTTTCTGACACCATCATTCTCCTCTAATCTAGACTGGTTTTTCTGTGGGTTTGCTGCCCAACAGTGCCCTGAGACTTCCTTTTTCATCATTCTGGGAATTGCTTTGGCCTCTGCCTGCCTGCATTGGATCTTGTTTCCTCTTCCTCTTTCTTGTCCCTCTTCCCTGGTTTTGCTGAAGCACATCTTCCAGTAGTTTCCTAAGAAAGAGTACATGGGAGGAACTTTTTTGAATGTGTTCTTTCCAATTTGGAAATGTCCTTTTTTCCTTCCTTGCTCTTGTCTGATAGTTTGGCTGGATATAAAATTCTAGGATGATAATCACTTTCCCTTAGAATCCATTCCTCCAAATGTCCTCTAGCATCCAGAATTTCTTTGTTGAAGGCTGATGCCATTTTGATTCCTGACCCTGTTGTATTTTTTTTTCTGGAAGTGCTTAAGATCCTCTTTATTCCTGACATTCTAAATTTCACAGCTGTATGCATTAGTAAGAATCTTTTGTCATTGATTATGTTGGACATTCAGGGGCTCTAGAAACTAGAGTCATGTCCTTCAATTCTGGGCATTGTTTCCTGCATAGTTCCTTTCTACTTTTTTCCCATCTCTTTTCTCTGTTCTCTTCTGGGACTCCTATTAGTTGGATTGAGCCTCCAATTTTCTTACCTTTTCTCTCCTAGTATCTTTCTCTTTGTATTTTTCTTGTGCTAACTTGAAAAATTCTTTACCTTTTAATGTAGTTCTTCTATTGAATTTTTAATGTCCAAGCTTTCGTTCTTCCTCTTGATAATTTTTTTTTGTTTGAAGAATAAAATTAATAAGCATATTTACTGCAATATATAGACCCCGCCTTCAACATGATTATTTTTTAAATAGCATTCTGTTCTTGTTCTATACATGTAGTAATTCTCTTACAAATTTTAGGATATTTATGATATATTTAATTTTCAACATTTTCATCTATTCCTTGCTTTGTCTCTATTTTCTCTGAGCATTTTAATGGTCTAATGAAAATTTGGTCTTTTCATATTTACAAGAGAGCAGAGGCAGATTTACTATCACACTAATAAAACTTGTCTCAATTCTGTGGACACTTCTTTTTCTTGAAGTGAGAGTATGCAAAATATTAATCTCTAAGGTTCACAAAACCTACAAGGAGATACTCAAATCTGATTGGAAGCTACATACAGAGATGGGGCTTGTTAGCTGGTGCTTGATTTAGGTGATTAGTTGATAAGCTCTCTTTTGGTTGGGAAACCCCCAAATGCCTGTATTTAAAGGTCAGTTTCTTCAGGGAGATAAACACTTGGCTGTTGGCATTCTGAGACCAGGATTGGGGAGGTAACTGGGATCTTCCTGCATGTTGTGCAGATTCTCACTGAACACTTCTTTTTCCTGTTGGGCATCCCACTACACCCACTTCCACTGTGCCTGATGTCCTGGCATCCAGAGCTTCTTTGGTTCAGTTTTGCACCTAATAAACTTCTGGTTAGGAAAGGACGGCCAAATGACTGCATGAAGTTAAGAAGATGGTGCAGGAACTCTATTCACTCTGTATATAAGCTTTCACCCAAGCCTCTTGTTTTCAGCTTGAGCTGTAGTACCTGCCTTCCCCTGTACCTGTTACAGAAGCCTGTTGGCGTTCTATAGTGTAGATTAGCTCACTGTTTTGTTATCCCCTTCGGCAGTCACTTAGTTTTAGCTTCCTCTACTTTGCTAATTCATTTGGCACATCTGTGTTTGATTTCCATCTTCTAAAAATGTGTTAACCTCTAATATACTATCATTCTGGTGAAATTCGGGGAAGGAGGAGCCAAATATGGTATAGAGATGATCTTTTATGAATCTGAACTGGATCATATTATTCTATTGCTTTATTTCACTGGCTTTGCATTGCACTTTGAATAAAATCCAAGTTTCAGTTCCTTCTCTCTGTTCATAATGTCCTGCAAGGCTGGTCTAGACTTTGCTTCCCTCCTCACCGTTCCTTCACGCTCCATCCCCCTCATTCACCAGGCTCCGGCCACATGGGCCTTTTTAAAATTCCTATAGGATGTCAATTTTTTCCCCCACCTTCAGCCAGTGTGCAGGCTGTCCCCTTTGCCTGCATTGTACTTCTCCCAGCTCCTTCTGTGATTTTACTGTGTCATTTTATGGACTCCAGCTTAAATGTCACCTTGCCTATGAGAGCTTTCCTTACTATTTTATCTGAAGAGGGGTGCCACCACCTCATTTGTTACCTTCTAGGGCCTTGCATTTTCAGTTGTTTGTCTACTGATTCTTGTTTGTTGTTTTTGTTTTGCTCTTTCCTTCACTATTCAGTGGGTGCCCCAAAGGCCTTTATTCACTCAGAATCTAGTGCAAAATATATAATCTAGTCCTGGTGTAGAGGAGACGCTCTGTAAATATTTGCTGAATGATGGAAAAAATATATGGGAAGTGCACTTTTTGAAGTTAGATGAGTACAGAATCAAAAGACCTCCATACTTCAGATAAACATTAAGGGTGATGGGAAGACTTTTGAAATGTCAGCATTCTTAAAAGATGTCTTCGAGCTTCTAATCAAAGTCCTTTCAGTGTGCACAAATTACCATTTCCCCATGTGTAGATAAATACCCAAGACCTGCCAAGAGTCTCTCCTAAATCTCTTAGCTCCATCTGCTTCTCTTCCTCCCCAAAGCCACTGCTACCCGTGTCTCCTCCTTGGATGACCTCTAATCCAGCTCCCTTTTCCAGTTTTGTCACCTCCAATCCACAGCCCATCCTATAGTCATAGCAAGTTTCCAGATGTGCAAATTGATATCACCTTCCAACTGAAAACCCTTCAGTGACTCCCCATTGTCCTCAGGATAAAAGCTAAATGCCTTAATGTGAGTCTGTGCAATCTGGTCCCTGCCTGCTGTGCCAACATTCTCCCTTGCCACCCCCCACACTCTCCATGAGACCCACTGCCCTCCTTCCTCTGGACTCACCATGCCTCTGGCAGCCTTGTGCCTTTTGCACACACTGCTTCCTTCCTATGGAACACCTGTCCCTCCCTTCTTTTAGCCTATGTCTACCCGTAAGTTAAGTTTAAATATAGGCTTCACTTCTCTCCTGGGAATCTTCTCTGATCCTCCAAGTTTGGATTGGTGGCCCTCCCATATGTTATAGATCTTATTCTAATCTCTTTTGCAGCGTTTATCACCTAATATTGCAATTCTCTTTTTTTGCACCTGTTTCTCTAATGCTTTAAGCTTCTGAAACACAGGGACCATATCTTATCTTTGTATCCTTATTATGGTATTAAGGCAAATGAGTGAGAAGCACTGAAGGGTGCTTGTTTCACATTCAGGCTTGGAGAACTTGGCTTTGACGAATTGGGACAGCAGAACTAGTTCTCACTTGGCTGTAGATTATGTGGCCAGTGGTCCTAATGGTTTTGAATAGTCCTTGCTGTAGATGTACTTTTGAACTGGGCCTTTCTGCAAATGCCATACTAATCTTCAATGGGCCGGTTTCTCTCTTTGGGCTATAGCTACGCTAGTGTAGCATCACTGTTATCAAGAGGAAAAGAAACAGTGGGAGGTGAGGTCCTGAGGAACACAGATGGCTCCCTGGGAGGAGTCCAGGCCTTGGAGGTGCTGTTAGCATTGGGTCTGTTTAGCTCTGAGTCATGGTTATCCTGTCCGTCCAAACTTCAGTACCACTATGGGGACTTCAGAGGTTGGTTGGATCCTTTGTATCAAGAACTTCTCTTCTTAATAATGCTAAAGGAACTCATTAACATGAAATTTTATAAAGGCAATAAAAACATGAGTTGAGAAGAACTAAAGATTACTGTAAGCATATATCACATAGTCACTAGAGTGTGGTTCAGATTGTTCCTGATTTTTTCTTTCACTCCCTCATTAATTTGATAAACATTTAATGAGGTCTGTTACTGTAATAAGTGCTAAGGTAGCAATGAAGAGTAAGACAATCTTTATCTTCAAAGGAACTCAGCAAGTCTAGGCCCTGATTTTTGTCTTTTCTGAGTCTTCATCTCCAATTGCTCCACTATGCTGGTTCGTCATGGTCTACGTGGACCAGCCCCTCAAGACGATTTGCAAACTGGTTCCTCACTTCTCTTGCTTCACCCTCAGCTACTTCTCCCTGCCCTGCATATCTTATACTCCTGCCAGCCAGACCATACTTCAAAAACACCCTGCACATCTTTTGCTTCAGTGTTGACACATCATCAAAGCACATCCTTTGCTGTGTCTGCCTTTTAATTCTTGTCTTCCTTCCCTCCCTTAACAGAGCTCATTGTATGCTCTCTGGCCTTCTGTAGCACCTATTGAAGGCTCTGAGGGAGTGATTCTTAAGCATATGGGAAGCTTGTTCACAGTGTAAGTACCTGGGCCCCACTTCTAGAGCTTCTCAATGTCTAGGAGGTTCAGCAAATATGTTTTGTAAAAACCTTCTTTGGTAAGTCTGATGTATTATCTCCATGTGAGAACCATGGTTTCAAGTGTTAGGGTTATAAGACATCACATTCCACATCTGTTTGTCCTGTATATATCTTTCTAATCACACTAGATTGAGGTTGTATTAAGGTAGAACAATGACTACATTATATTTAATTTTGGCACAGAACACATATAGGAACTGAAAACATTTGCTATTGAGTGGTAGCTCTAGGGAAGAAGGATAAGCATACATATCAAGTACTTCAACAGGAATTTGTTTTTCTCCTATAAAGCTATCAGCAATTTACACAAACCAAGTTATAGATGGTGCTTACCAGGAACAATACCAGATGATTTTCCAAAATATCTTAAAGGATGTCCCGATATTAAGCCCTAGAGTTGCCTCTTCCCTATAACCTTGTCTTCTCCTTGGGCAGTGTATGAGGTCATTATAAGGCCCATTGAATATCACGTCCTCTTTTCCTGAGTCATCTAAATGAAGAGGCAGCATGTAGTGAAACTTTCTCTCACTCTTCTGGTCTAGACAAGATCATTTTTTAAAAAATCAATATTAAAATGCTCTTGGATGCCAGTAGATAACATCATATATTGTTTAATGTACATTTGAATTCATTTTGAAAAGACCTATTGAAGAATGAATTCAGAATAAGATTCAAGTTTAGTTTCAATAGTAATTGGCACTGTTTGGATATAGTGCATGCTTCCCATGTCTTCAACACTTTTGTCTTGAATAAAGTTGGTGTTATATATGATGTGCCTCTGAACCAACACTTGATGGCAAGGATTAAGGATGAACTCATTCTAAGGGAGATGGCTTGCAAGTCCTCTATTATCTGGTAGTGTTTGTGGAACCTGGCATTCAGTCAGTGCTTCATAGATATTTAACGATTATATATTTAATGACTAGTTGTTAGCAGAGTTATTTCAAAGAAATAATAGTGCTATTGTCCACCAATGACAACAATGTTACCTAACCCTCCAGCAGTAAGGGATAAGCTTCAAGTGGTTCTTTTCCAGGTAATGGAAAATTGATGATATGCACTGTCCCATCTAGGGCTGCCAGATTTAACAAATAAAAATATAGGATGGCCTGTTAAATTTGAATAATTATATATAGTAGATAAACAATGAGCACTTATACACACTTATACCAATAAATTATTCATTATTTATCTGAAATTCAAATTTAACTGCCATCTTATGTTTTATATGTCAACCCTAGCCTTATCTAAAATCTCTCACTCTGCTCCCCACCCCTGCCCCAGGGACTAGGCAGGCCTACTGGAAAGAGGAATGCCTTCTGTGTCCACCCAGCAGAGCAAAAGAGCACTCTTAACTGACATATGATATCTTCATTAGAAGCTGCTTCTAATCATGGGAGCGTATACTTCCTGTGCCTGATAAAGCAGAAAGTTATTTCTTGGTTGAAATATCCATAAAAACTACATTGATTGTACCTCTAAATACAAGAAGAGCAGGTTTAGTGTGATCAATTGGAAGGTACTGCCAGAAGCAAAAAGGGGAAAATAGGATGTTATTTTAAATAGCTTACAAGGACTTCTGCATTTGTAACCCCACCCCAGCTCAGAAGATTAAGGAAAGTTCTCCCATGTCTCTGGAATGGAAAAAGTTACTTCCCCGACCTGCAGACACTGAATTTCGACGGAATTACCAAGTTCCAGCTAAAATTC